>NC_133760.1:71711765-71929265 GCF_036562045.2 Rhinolophus sinicus
TAAGAAATATATATATAGGCATACCTGGGAGATATTGCAGGTTTGGTTCCAGACCACCTCAATAAAGCCAGTATCACAATAAAGCACATCATAATCTTTTTGCTGGCATAGGGTCTCACCTTTAATTTGTTAAAAATGCAACATCTGTGAAGCACAGTAACATATTTGGTCTTCACAGCCTTTCTGGCACACAGCTCCTAAAACCCTTGGGATTTTCTAAGTCATGAGAGTGAAAAGGTATCTTTTGTTGTGTTAATCAGGTGACTTCTAGACCCAACCTAAGGATGGAGACTAGTTGCCAGGACCAGTCTTGTGATTAAAGGATTGAACCTTTCAGTCCCAATCCCCTGACCTTGCAGGGCAGAGGGGCTGAAGAAGGAGTCAGTCACCAGTGGCCCATGATCTAATGAGTCATGCCTGTGTAATGAGCCGTCATAAAAATTCAAACGGGGGGTTTTGGAGAGCTTTCAGGTTGGTTAACATGTGGGGATGTGGGGATAGCGGCACACCTGGAGAGGGATGGAAGCTCCGTGCCTTTCCCCAGGCCTTGTCCTATGCATTCCTTCCGTCTGGCTATTCCTGAGTTTTATCCTGTTATAATAAACCAGTAATCTAGTCAGGAAAATGCTTCTCTGAGTTCTTGGAGCCTCTCTAGCAAATTTAACTCAAGAAGGGAGGGGGCCCTGGGAACTTCTGATGTACAGCCAGTCTGGCAGAAGTACAGGTAATATCTTGGACTTGCAACTGCCCTCAAAAGTACAGCAAGGGGGTCGTGGGGACCTCCAGTCTGTAGCTGGTTAGTCAGAAGCACAGACAACAACCTGGGCTGAGACCAGTGTCTGAAGGGGTGGGGACCTGGGGTGGGAAGTCTTGTAGGAAGACTGAACTGGTACCAGTGGGATCTGATGCTGTCTCTGGGTAAATAGCGTCAGAATTGAATTACATTGTAGGACCCCCAGCTGGTGTCCAGGTTATTGCTTGTGTTTGGTGTGGACAACCCACCCACACCACACACACGCGCGCACACGGGTTTTGTGTCCAGGAACCTAAAATAACTTACATTTAATCCAAGTTTTATAACATGCATGGAAATAATACACAAAATATTCAGCATGGCATTTACAGCTGGTGAGAGAGAGAAAAAGAAATGGATTTCATTAGATATCCATTAACTGCATGTTCTTAGGAAATAAACAAAAAATCTTAAAGCATATATGAGTGTATACACACACACACTCACACACAAAAGATTATGATTCAACAAAGCTGAATGGTGGGTGTACCTGGGATGTCAAAAAAATGTACACATTTTAAGAGATGTTATCTATGTCTTTTCAAAGTTAAATTGAATTACGGTAACAATGTGTGTAGTGTGACGTTCATTCAAAAGATGGCATTAAATGAATGCTAGCGTCTTTCATTGTATTACAATTTTAACATAGTTTTTTCCTTCCTTAAAATGTGTATACATTTTTTGGCACCCTCAGTATACATGTTAGTATATTATTGTACTTTTGTTTATGTTCGAAATATTTCAAAATATTTTAAAGATAATACGTTAAATCACTCTGGAAGAATCGTGGGACTTTGGACTGAGTTATTGTCCGTAAGTAAGAGAATGAGCTTCCTTTTAGAATAAATAATAGAATGTAATGTTACTACTGTGTATTGCTCACCACTCCACAACCCCCTCAAAAAACACGCAATCATACCTTTTTACACAAGGAAACTGAAACCTACTTGAATAAGAAACCCCTCCGGGAGCCCTGGTTTTCTCTGTAAGCCTTACACATAGGCAGGTGAAAAAGTAAATTCACTGATAGTCTATGAGATGAGGAAAGAAAAAGCAAAGGAAAACTTACAAATAGCAAGAACCACGGTCTCAAGTTATCAACCTCACTCTTCTCGAACAAGGCTTTGTGGGGGGTTTTGTTTTTGTTTTGTTTTTCTAAATGGAAATAGCTGTACTTTTTTATTATTAAAAAGTAACTCATATTCTTTGAAAACAACTCACTAAAAAAGTAATTTAAAATAACCTATAATTTCACCACCTAATCTATTAATATTCTATATGTATCCTTCTATTTATGTGTAAGTAGAGTGTTTTCCAAAAAGCACACTCTGTATTTTTGTTTTTAACCTACTCTTTATGTTGTAATATATCTTAGAAATAGTTCGACGTCCAGAAAAAAAAAATCTGTCATAATGTCTTTTAATGGCTGTATAGCATTATTACCGTGTGGTCATGCCGTGATGTAGTTAACCAAACCACTGTTGGTTTTCCCAGTTTTTCTTATGTGCAGTTCTGCAGTGAACACGTTGCACGTGCATCTTTGAATATTTGTCCACTTGTCTCCTTGGGATAAGTTTTTAGAAGACTTGCTTGGTCGAAGGGAATACATAATAAATAGTCCGGGTTTCCCGAGAGGCCAGCAGGCAGGAAATTCACAGAGGAACGGATGGTGCAGAATTTCCTCTACTCTAGGGAACTTCAGCTTTTGCTTTTACCTGTCACCCTGTGTTGGTAGATGTTAGTTCTTTGTTGAATATGTATTTTGCATACGTCTTCTCTTAGTCTGTGGCGTCGCCTTTTTACTTTTTTCATGGTGTCCTTCAGTTCAGAGAATTTCTTCATTTTAGTGTAGTCCACGTGATCATTTTTTCTTTTATAAGTAGCTCCTTTCTGAGTCCTCGTTGAGTAATCTGCATCTATTGGAAGATATTTTTGTGTTTCCTTGGTTTCATGTTGTGCTTAAAATTGGAAAGGGACATAATTAACAATAATCAACCTCTTTTCCATGGCATCTGGTGTTGTAGGATATTTTGCAATTTAGATATTTATTAATCCACCAGACATTCTTTTCTCCTGCTAGGAGCAGCTCCACCCCCTCTCTGTTTTGGAGGAACTTCTAAGAGCCGAAAGTGTTCAACATTGTTTGGTGGAGATGTGAGCTCATGACCCAAACCGGGCAACACTGGTACTTTTGTAGCCCCTCAGCCACAGTGATTGGTCCAAAATGGCCTTGTGACCCAAGCTAGAACATCAGGGAGGTGACTGCAGAGATGTCAGCAGCAGTGGTTCTAGCCCAGGGAGACTTCAGCACAAGAACACGAAACCAGTTCCACAAGAGCAGCAGAAAGGAGAGAGCAGATCTCCCCAGTGCTAAGTTTCTGGCTGCCTAAAACTTACTCCACCCTAGAACTTCCTGTGGGTCTGGCATGTGAGCCAATAAATCCCCAAATTTTATTGAGATCCTTTTTGAGTTTTCCACTTTGGTTAAAAGTCTTGAAATAAGTATGCTTAAAAGTGTGGGTCCATTACCATATACATTTGAGAATGCTCCGAATATATCTCACTCTTAGGGAAACTGAACAATGTGTCTTAGCATACTAAAAGCCTGCAGTGAAAGAAGCCTGTTTATCTTTGTTTAACCCAGTGATTCCTAGACTTATTTTTTACATGAATACATTTTTATGGTGCTTCTGTTAACATCTCATAGAATGTTGGCCAGCAGGTCATCGATTTGGGAAATGCTGCCTCGTAGGCATGGAAGGTCCATCTCATCTGCAAGCTGACAAGTGAAAGGCACTGTAATCCTGAAGCTAGGTTTTGGGAAATGTTCACGTTTCATATTTTATGTACAAATTCTGTTATTTTCCATTTGGACAAAAAGTCTTCTGATAAAGAAATCTAAAAGGTAAATTGAACGCAACCAATCTGCAAACTTTTTCTCATACAGGTTAGCCAATACACCTTTGCTATGTGCAGTTACAGAGAAAAAAAGTCTGAACCACAGGAATTAATGCAGCTTGAAGGATACACTGTGGATTACACTGACCCCCATCCAGGTAATTTTAAGTGGAATCACTTAACCTGCCATTCACGTATTCATGAAATTCTCATAATATCCTGTGTCAGTTCTACATTGCAGTCTCCACTCAATAAAATGGGATGCACATTTCATGTATAACCTGGAACAAGACTTTATGAAATGCAGATTCGATCTTTTTGACAGCTGCTTAGTTTTAGCCATAACTCATCTTCTCTCTTAATATAAGGATGAAATACGTAGAAGTTTCTATAATAGAGAAACTATATGAAAAATATCATCAATGCTTACCTAAACCTGATTACTGGAAAGGAAAAAGATACAAGAGACAAAAATAGGGAGAGAAACAGCAAATGAATTATTATGTATTCTACCTATTTTCTCCCCAGCAACACATTCTTGTTCTTCTCTCCTTCCTTTTGTTTTAATACTTGGTGTAGTACTAGATGCTTGATTTCTAAAACGGATGAGGGAGTGAGTGAATGAAAGACTATGTGGAGATTAGTGACATTAATAAAGTGATATTAAGAAATATATAGGTTGATAAATATAGAAATTAAGAAATTAATATATGAAGATTAAAATAGAAATTTGTGATCACACTCACTAGTCAGTCATTTAAAAAGGCAAAATACCTTTTCGGTGAAAGAATTTTGCAAAAAAATAAAATACTCTAGAACGTAAGTATCACTTTTGCCTTAGCTGTATTTTTTTCCTGCTAAATTGATCGGGTACGTATTTCCCCTGCCTGTAGAATGAGGAATGTGCCAACCAATAAGCACTTTCTTCTCTGGCATGAAAGATCAGACTATACTATGCATTTCCGTGGGATAGGCGTGTATGTCTTGCCGAGTGCTACTGTGTCATGGACAGTTTATTTCCCTCAATTATTTTTAACTTCCCAAGAGATATGGAAATCTAAACCTTTCTCTTATTGTTTTTCCTGCAATTCCTGGATTGTGGGTTTGATCCTCAACTAAAAGTCGTTTAAAGCACTGAGCTGCTAATATCAAATCAGTTCTCTTCCATGAGACCGTTGAGTGAATGAAATTAAAACCTGCCAAGTGTGTAAGTTTTTAATGGTGTCTTTCTTCCTCCACAGGCCTCCAAGGTGGTAAGATGTTCTTTAACGCGGTTAAAGAAGGAGACACTGTTATATTTGCCAGTGATGATGAACAGGATAGAATATTATGGGTTCAAGCCATGTATAGGGCCACAGGTCAATCATATAAACCCATTCCTGCAATTCAAGCCCAGAAGCTGAACCCTAAAGGAGGCGCTCTCCACACAGATGCTCAGCTTTGTAAGTTTTGTGAAAAAATAATTTGATTATCAATGCATAACCTTAATACAATATAAAATTGTCTGAAGCAAATTTGTTCAGCATTGTCATTTACAACATTAACTGATTCATAATTGAATAAAAATAGTTTCGTATTAGTAGTCATAGAGTCAGTTATGTAATTTTTCACACAGATCTTGAGTAAGTGTTGCCGGTGGTTTTCAATCATGAATTTGCCAAGCATTGTGGTATCTCTGGGAATCTCAAAAACATATAAGAAAGTTTTCCAAAGCTTCTCAAAAGAAATTTTATTTTAACTTACTGCAATGTGAACTTATGTGCCCTATACAGATGGCAAAATCAAATTGATTGGCCTTGATAGATTTTAGAATACCAAAATGATGAGCCATCACTCTCTAGAGTTGTTCTTAAGAACAACTTAATTATCCAGAAGGATAATGGGACTGTTTTCTGTTATAGATTAATAAAAAAGATTAAGTCATCAAGCCAACTTTCTTTTTCTAAACACCTTAATATTCATGTAATTTTCTGCATGCTAATTTAAATCATTAAGAACTATGTTTTTCATTTGAATTTACAAGTGATTAATAATAAATTATGTAATAATAATAGAAACATATTCAAATATAGCTTTAATAATCATTAGACCAGATGTTCTAACTTGTTACACTTCTTTGCAAAACTTCTCTAGTTTCTCCTGTAATAAATCAGTTTGTCTATAACTTCCAGCTCAAATTCTGACTTTTTCAATCAGCACCCTTTTACTCTGAAAATTCTTGTCTAGGGGAGTACAACTTGACATACATTATTTTATTCTCCTTTTCTTTATGCATCAAATAACTACCCTCTTTTCTTTTTAGGCACCCTTCAGTATCGCATCTGGGCAGCTTAAAGACACTTTAAGCTCAAATAATTAAAGATGGAATATGTGCTCAACTCTAGTCACCTTTGTGCTTTAGGGTTTAAAGTATATATCTTTAGCGCTTAAAGTATATATTGTTCAATTTATCACAATCCATCTTCATGTGTTTTTATCACTTTGTGCACAGCATATGGACCTTACAATAGTATACTTCCATTTCTCCCCTCCTGGCCTCTGGACCATTCTTGTCGTACAATTAACTTCTGCCTCTGTTGCAAATCCCACAATACATTGCTGCTATTATTATTATTATTATTATTATTATTATTATTATTATTGCCTTAAACAATTACCTTTTAAAGAAATTTAAGGGGGTGGCCGGTTAGCTTAGTTGGTTAGAGCGTGGTACTGGTACCACCAAGGTTACGGGTTCAATCCCCGCATGGGCCACTGGGAGCTGCGCCCTCCTTAAAATAAATAAATAAATAAATAAGATTTATTTAAAAAAAAATAATAATAATACGACAAAATGTTACATATTTACTACCACGTAGTTACCACTTCTGGCGCTCTTCATTCTCTTGTAGAGATATTTTATTAATACTTCTTCTTGAAGGACTTCCTTTGACTTTTCTTGCAGTGCAGATTCGATGGTGATGAATTTTTATTTATATATGAGAAAGTCTTTACCTTTGTTTTGAAAGAGTTTTTTTCTGTCAGTACTTTACAGATTTTGCTACACTCTCTGTGAAGTTGCTTTTTTATTCCCTGATGAGAAATGTGCTATCACTTTTGTTTGTTTCTTTCTACATAATATCTTTTTTCCCCTCTGACTGCTTTAAAGATTTTCTCTTTACACTAGCTTTGAGCAGTTTGATTATGATGTCCCTTGGTGTAGTTTTCTTTATGAAAATGTTCTTGACCTTTATTCTAAGACACAGTTTAAGTAAGACACAGTTGAAAACCCTTTGATCCTTTCAGAGTTTGCTTTTAAGTTTTCTTAGGTGGAACTAAACAGTGTCTTGTCTAAGATTAATTTTCCCTGCTTCTGGACCAGTACTCTTCTTAAGGACTCTAACTGATGACCCCTGAATTTTGAGGTTTTATATTTTGTCTGTCGGGAACAAGTACTGTTCTGGGCTCTATGTGAGTTTGGCGCAGTGTCCCCTATAATCCTTTAGGGTGATTCTTTCCCTGGCCTCAGGTAGGTGCCTCACATGCATGAGGTGGTTAGTATTCAACTGAATACAGAAGGGGTTGGGGAAGGGAACAGTACCCTTCTCTGCAGACTCAGCCACCTCGGCCTTTCTGAATGGTCAGCTCCATGTTCTCAACTGAGGGAGACTACTGGCTCTTCCTGGGTTCTTGTTCCTAGTGCTACAGCTTTGGAAGTTTCTCCTGGCATTAACCTGGGGCAACTTAAGGCTTACCTCATTTATTTGCCATCTCTCAGGAATCACTCTCCTATGTTGCCTGATGTCCAATGTTTTGAGAACTGTTTCTTCATTTTTTTTTTTTCTGAATTTTTCGTTGTTTCAGGTAGGAGGGTAAATCTGTTTTCAATTACACCATCCTGACCAAAAGCAGAAGGATTATTTCTTGTAAGTTAGAACAAGATGTCTTAGCCTTGACATTTTAACATTTTGGTCCAGGTAATTCTTTGTTTCCGGGGTTTGGGGAAGGTCTGTCCTCTGTATTATAGGATGTTTATCATCATCCCTGGCTTCTACCCACTAGATGTTAATAGCATGCCCTTCCCCAACACCCATTTAGATCTGACAGCCAAAAATATCTCCAAACATTGCCAAATATTCCAGAAGGCAGGATTGAAGATGGGGAAGAATCCCCCCCATTTGAGAAACAGAGTTACAGTGACTTGAATATTGTTTTTGTAAAAATGTCTCACTTGTTCACTTGTGTTGACATCCTAAGTGCAAGGCATGCCCCAGGAGAGTGCCGAGCTCATGGATCTCACCACTCTGGTGCAGAGAGGCAAGAAAAGTGGTGGGAACCCCTGGCCTAGGATATTAAGGCCATGACTACATGATACACAATTAATGAGTTAAGGATCTACTAATCAGTTGATTCAGATAGTCATGTAATCTCTTTCTAGCAAAACCTTCTACTCTTGTCAAGGCAGTGTTGATCAGGGTCAGTGGAACTGAATTTCCTAGCCCTTTGATTAACTTGTTCTAAAAACGGTAAATTTGATCTAAAAAGCCAAACTGTCTCAGCTGTGTTAACAACAGCTTTCTTTCCTTCTTTTTTTTCTTCTTTCGTCTTTCTTTCTTTTCTTTTCTTTTCTTTTCTTCTCTTTTCTTTTCTTTTCTTTCTTCCTTCCCTCCCTCCCTCCCTCCCTCCCTCCCTCTCTTCCTCCTTCCCTCCCTCCCTCCCTCCCTCCCTCCCTCCCTCCCTCCCTTCCTTCCTTCCTTCCTTCCTTCCTTTCTTTCTTTCTTTCTTTCCTTTGTTTCCTTTCTTGTATCCCAGGCTTTTAGTAAAGTTTTCAATTAGAGCAAACTCTGCTATTTTCTCTTTCTTTAAGAAAGAAAAACGGAAGAAAGGCAGAAAGAAAGGGAGGGAAAAGAGAGAAGGAGGGAGGGAGAGAGGGACAGGAAGACAGGAGGGAGGGAGGGAGAGAGGGAGATGTTTCTACTTCGTAAGAATGAGAATACTGACTGTGAGGGGTTCCCTTGGGCCCCTCCAGAGAGTTCTGCGCTTGATGTTTGCCTCCCTTCCTTGACTTCCGTCACCTTCCTTTCTCTCCTTTCTTGATCATCTCTTGGAAGAACAACTTTTAGAGTCATTAGTAGAAACCAAGAAAAGAATAAAATTAATATGACTGGTCACAGCAATAAATATGGTCCTAACCCACTTAAATATGCTTTGTTTTTCATTTCTTTGCTGACCAATAGCTGGTAAGGGTAAGTGTTTCCCTGATTTTTGTTTGTTGTTTTGCTTCATTGTATTAAAATTTTTGTAATGATATGATTTTTGAAGGAATGTCTTAACCTTGTTTACAATGTCAGTCTCCTACTTTCTAGGCAAACCCAGAATATTTACAGTAACTTTACCATTTATGAAACAAAAATGTCTATTTTTGCCACCACAGAAAAGTAGAAACAACTTATTACCTACCATTCATGTGGGCATAAAAGTAATGACTATGAAGGTGTTTACAACAGCACGTGAAAAAGTGCTCAGTTAGGTTCCGTGGGAAATTCTAAATTAGATATGTGATATGATTTTCACTAAGTTAAAAAATATGTAGGTAGAATTATAACTAAAATTTTCATAGATGAGTTTAATTGCAGGGACTACTTGCTAATTCATTTCCTCTCCTGAATTTTCTTTGAAGTATATACATTATAACTTTTAAAAAGCTCATTTTTAAAACTAAACATACTGAATGTTTAGGGATAGTCAGAACAAAATAAGAAATTTATAAAATCTAACTTATTAGATGACCCTACTGTCTTTTTGGGAACATAAATAATCGTATGTATTTATAGATTGCTCTGATAAGTAAATTTATTCTTCCCTATTTCTTTGACTGTTGGGATATATAGAAATTTGAAGGAAATAGGGTGAACATAAGGGCAAGAGATTGTGCGGCTATCCAACTTATAATATTTGCGTCAAACCATCGTGCACTGCCTTTTGCCTGACTGATGACATTCTTTGGATAAACTATCTTTCTTTGCTGTCCTCAACCAAAATAATATGCAAGAACCTTGTTTTTCATTTCTCTCTCACTCATGTATGTAACACAACGCAATATGTATGTTACATAATACAATCCAACACAGTACTAGTTGACTTCCAGTAATAAATTAATGGCACAAACGAACCAGAAAACTTACCTTCTTTTCAATGTTAAGCCAGTTTTTTCAATTCTTAAATCGGAGTATACATTTACATTTCATTTTATGAGCTAATTCTCCTGGCTTTGTCTCCTCACTGATCTAATAAGTTAAATTTCACACTTCATAGGGAAAGTATGCTTACTTTACATTGAATATATTATTTCAAATAAATGTTGAATATTAGTTACTTGGCCTGTGATTCTAGGTCTGTATGTGTTGATTAAAATGGTCATCATGTGAAAATATTATGTTATTTGCTGCAGAAAGCAAGATGTGTAAATCCATACATCACTTTTTAATCAATTTAACAAAAACAAGCTAAGAAATTATTTGGGTCAATAATAGAGTTGTGAACAAACTTCTAATTGATGTATCTATCAAGTATTTCTCTTTGGTCCTCAGCGTACATAAAACAGGCAGACATAAAACACGAACATACCAACCAGGATGATCTACTCAAGATTTTAGCTTTAAAGTCTTCCTATTAACGACCATATGGGTGCCATAAAAAGAGAAGTGGTGCGTACTTCTTTGTGCCACTTTTAACTTCCTGTAAATTTTCAACCTCAATGAGAATTTGAGCTACAAGGAAAGTATCATCAGGTGTGGGCAGCAGTGAGCGCCCCTACCAGCCAGCTCCTAAACATAGGACTATTTTAAACCGAGTGACGGTATTTCCAAAGGTTCATTGCTGCTGAGTTCAGCTGAGGTTTTTGAAGAGGAGGGGATAAGCTCTTAACTAGCAGCATGCTCTTCTGAGTCCTTTGGGTGCTGGAGTGCCAGGTCTGGATACCCAGGTGGTCGCCGTGCTAATGAATGGCTACCTCTCCTTCAGTGGTCTCCTCGCCCCTCCCCCCAAATCTTTTCCCTCCCCTTTCTTTTTAATAATTCCAATCTCTCACAATACCAGGAGCAGGAAAAAAAAAAAAAAAAAGAAAGAAAACCATTTTTTGCATCAGTTGCAAAGGAAGAAGGAAAAAAAATTAGTTTAATGATTTTTCCATCTCACATTCTGAACTCTGACTTACATGCGTATTTTCACGGGATATGGGTTCTTGAGTACACAGGGCTAGCTGTGGTCAGTGCCCACTGACTGACTCGCCTCTCCCCACAGTGGGGCCTACCAGCTTGCTAATAGTCTCCACCACGTTTTCTATGCGAGCTGTTTGCAAGTCAGTGTTAACGGTCTAAATGGATACTGTCAGCCTATTCTTTTCTCTTGACTTCCAACAGCTATTACCCTAATGAAAAATTTTCATGTTCCATTTGAATACAGCCTCTATAATTCTTTACATCTATAGCAAATAGTAATCTTTTTCAGTTTGGTTTTTATTTCATCTACTTTTACCTCACCTGGTGACAGTACCACCTAAAGATGCTTGGAGCATGTATCTAACTGTTACCATAGAAACACCCCTCAATTACTGTGTCCCACACCTGTAGTTAGTCCAGAGGTTAATCATCACAATTTATGACAGTTTTACAGTCTATTGTTTAAGCTCACATCTTGTTGGTTTCTTTTAATAATTTTCTCATACTGTTTCATAAGACAAACTGCACTGAAATTTGTCATTATCAACAAACATTTGATTAGTACCATGAATAATTTTCCATTTAAAATTAGTCACCATAATTCTGTGTTATTGTAAATCTCCAAGCCTTAGATTTGGTTATGTTATTGGTTGAAATCACGTTTTCCATTTGATCTAAATGATATCTATGTATTTCCTAAGAATTAAATGTAGATATGTTATGCCCACAGAAAACTATATGAAAATATTCTTTTATAAAAATAAGATAATATTTTAATGGTAGTTGATTTCCTATTTTACTTTAGTTCATGAGAGAATTTTAAAGTGAAAGATTTCTCCTACAGAGAGATCAAAACTGGTACCTTTTCAATTTATTTTTGTCTTCATAAATTCATGGATATTAATGTTATAATGCTGCATGGTGTAGTATATTTGCATGAAATATTTTGAATTGTGCCAATCAGACATCGAAAGGAAGAAGTAGAGATGATTGGTCTTTACAGCTTGAGTTTTGAAAGTGGGATAATCCCTAAGAGTACATTTCACTTTCATAGAATTACAGCCCCTGAGAGATTGTATGGTTGTTGTTTTTTTAATAGAATTTTTGTGTTTGTTTTCTCATTATTTGTTTTCTCAATATAGAGTCTATATTTTTTATTTAAATTGCTATCATGAATATTATTTTTATTACTAACAGTAATTATTGGAAAAGTAATTTTCCACTTATGTGTCAGAAATGCTTGTCACTTTAGTAAATATATGGCTTAGAGTCATATTATAGGGAAAATGCTTCATAAAGTAAATTCACTTTTGAAAATAGATTCATTGTTTCCAGGAACCTGTATATTTTATTTAAAGACTGTGTACCTATTGTTTTAAAATAGAAATTTGCTTCTTCAAACCTGTGTAGTAAAAGGAGAATTATGGATTTCTTTTCTCTGAAATTTATTGTATATCCTGTTCTCAACTGAAATGCCATTAGTGGGCATTATTTTTAACTTCTTGTTATGACCTTCTCTGGTGAAAGAAATAATGAATAACATTAAGCAGATGTTTTTTTAAAAAAAAACTAGTAATTTAATTTCATAAAGGTGATACTAAAAGATTTTTTTTTACTCAGATAAATGGAGAAATAAAGATTCTAAGACAAATTCTTTAAAATAAAACATAATTTTCTGATTTTATAATATGTGCACCTTGCGTTTCTCAATGCTCTGCCTCCTACTCATTTGATATTATTTCACATTATCATATATTTAACTTTTATTAACTATTGAAAGACAATCAGGCATTAGAATAAAATGCAAGAAAAGTTGGATTGTCTCATTTCTCAGCTCAGCGTAAGCAGTTTAGTGTTCATTTAATTAATACTAATTTACCGCATGTAATGTATTTAATCATTCAGGTAAGTAGTTATTAAATGTAAAGGAATACATTCTTCATGGATCATCACCTCATACCTTACATCGTCAGTGAACAGCCAATCATTGCCTGCTTGCTACATTCACCTTTTGATATTGATGTGAGATATATGTTAGTTTGCGTATGTTTTTTTTTGTTTTTTGTTTTTAAATATGATTCTGAAGAACCTTCAGCTTGAGTTACATAGTTCTTCCATCGACAGATATGGCTGAAAGTTGAACTTGACATGGATCAATATGATCTGGGCTAAATATCTAAATGTGACTGATTATGTTAGCATCATGTCCACAGATCGATACTGTTTTATTATGAGCCTGACTCTATAATTGGGTTTAATCAATAAACTTTTGTCTCCTTTCCTTTGCAATTTTAGGATTGTACCATATAGGTTTTAAAAACTACAAATAGCGTACATTTAGGACTCTGCTTCTTGTGATGACCAGAAATGAGATCTATCTGTGAATTTTAAGGAACAATAGAGCCTCAGCTCTTCCATTATGAGAAGATCCACTTTTGTCTCCATAACTGACTGCTTGCCCAATACGTGCAACATTTCTAACAGAGCTAATGTAGCAACACCCCAGCTCTTCTTTTGGGGGATGTATGGCTCTCTCTCTCTAGCCTTAGTAAATAACTCACATTGAAGACTTTGACAAAACATACCATTAATGAAAGCAATCATAAAAGCTTGCCTTTTGATAAACCCGCAGGGTCTACAGGCGTTGAAAGATGCAATCTGGAAAGAACAATAAATTCAGGCCTCTGATTGAAGTGCCATTTGGGACGTTATGCTTTGTCTGCATATTTGTACAAACATGGTGCTCCCTTTTTCATGTCTCTTAAACTTGAAGCTTGAGAGCATTCATTGCCATTTCTACATTAAGGCTGGTCCCATTAAAAGCTCCATGCAGAGAAAAAAAGAAAGACTGGAAGTGATCCAGCTGAAGCTTGTGTGTTCATTTCTGCCCTAGTTTGCCATTTGGAAAGCAAGCTTCTAGCTATCATTACAGTTCTTTTATGAATAGACTTGGGTTCTTTTCCAGTCAGTTCCTTCAGTCATTATGTACTTAAAAATGCATCAACTTTTCTTAAAATTGAAACGTAAGATTATTCTGTGATGGATATTAAAAGTAGCTTTGAATGAAAATAGGATTTCCTCATTCCAAATGATTTGCAATTTATTTCCTGTCATTTTTATTTAGGCTCCCCAAAAATTGCAATTTAGGGTCATATGCTGAATTCTTGACATCATAATTTATGTAATCGAAGGTTGTCTTCTGTTATGATGAGGCATGCATTTTGTGATTTTCAAAAACTGAATCTGCCCGTTATTAAACCAGAAAAATAAATGTATTATATATGCTTTTCTGAATTGACAGATGCAGACCGTTTTCAGAAACATGGTATGGATGAGTTTATTTCTGCAAATCCTTGCAAGCTTGACCACGCCTTCCTTTTTAGACTACTCCAGAGGCAGACTTTGGACCACAGACTGAATGATTCCTATTCTTGCTTGGTGAGTAAAAGTCTGTCTGTCTACCCCCTTATAGATTATAATTAAACAGTTTAAAAGTGAGAAATACTTATTGTGAAGTGGCATTTTATTCCTGACTCATTTAATAAATTGGAGTTAAGGATGAAGGATTCCAATTGATTGCTTCCCAATTTGAAAATTATACACGTGGAGACCGCTATTGTGCCCCTCACTAGACAGCAGAATAGACTGGAACTCTGAAGTATGGTTTATCAGTCCCTCCAGAGAAGGCTGAATGAAAATAGAAGGCTTTAATGAAAATTTAAAAAACAAAAACAAAAACAGAAAAACTCTGTGATAGGATTTACTAACAACTGTACAGACATTTTAAGGTTTAAGGTCTGTTCAGCAAATGTTGATCTTTCGTTTCTCTCTTTTGTTCCTAGAAAGACAACCTATCTGATAAGGAAAAGAAAGTGGGATAAACTGTTTAAATAGGACAGTAGATATATGTAACAGAAGAAAGCTTTAGTTTCGTTTAACTCTCAAAAGATCATTTGAATTCCTTAAAAAGAAAGAAAAAGGAATTAAATTGAGTAGCTAAACTGCTACCTGATATGTGTTGAAACCAGCCAAAATTTGGGGTACAAAGTATAATTTATTTTTAGAAGGATTGCTTGACTCTTCAGAATGTGGCATTAAACTGTAGCCTAGGAATCACTGTGCCTTTCCAAGGGTTTATATTTTTAGTGGCAATTCCTCTGGAATTGTTCCAGCCAGCATATGCCTATTTCTATCACCATTTAGTCCCTTGGCTACTGAACAGGGTAACTCCATGCAATAAAGTTACATTGTCTTTAAAATAAGATTGCAGAAAGGATGTACTCCCAGTTCATCAGAGGTATTTCAATAGACGGGAAGATACGAAACAACTTACTGTCATGAGCACACTGATGGTTTATTCATTTATAGACACTTTATTAAGGACCTATTATTCAACATGCAATGCTGCAGCTTAAAACTGATCCAGCCCTAATTTGACCGTTACATGGAGAGTAAAACAAATCATCACAAAACCTTTGATAGACAAGCATACGTAGAGTGAACACCAGAAAAGTGCGCTCAGTGGGGTCAGTAACTGAATTGTTAGAAGTTGTGTTGAGTATGTGGGTGACCCCACATGTCATATGGAGTATGAGGAGAACCCGACAGTGTGTCTTCGATGGCACTCAGAGGATAGTGACCATGGCGATTTGAAAGAGAGTTTGGAGGCAAGGTGACCCGGGATGTAAATCATGGCTAATTTGCAATGTGGTCTTGAGCAAGTCACGGAATATCTCTCAACTTCAGCTGATATATTTGTAGCATGGAGACCACAGTAACTACCATTTATGATAGTTCTAAATATTAAAGATAAGTTATGTACAGTATGTCTAGTATCGTGCCTACCATCCCTATAGTAAATATTCTGGTGTTTTGTTCTTTTTTTCTTCTTCCTCCTTCTCCTTATTACAGTTCATCTTTCTACATTTCTCACCATTCTTTTCCTCCTCTTGCATGATTTTCTTGCCCCTTTTTAAAACACTCCATTCCCCTTTTTTCTTTTTTTATCTTAAAATAATCCACATAAGCCCATATAACCCCTCAAAACATTTTATAAACAAATATTAACTTTGTTATATTCGCCATAGAGAGACAGTCAGAATGAGAGCAATATCCCAAATACTGCAATACTCACATAGCACATGTTTACCACTGCTAGACTTACTGGAATTTTCTTTTAGTTCATGTTATAAAATGCTTTCGGAAACAAGCCAATTTCACTTATAGTATTTGCTTTACCATTCTCTTTTTAATTGATTCATACAGAGGTTGCAGTTTGGGAAATGCCATTTTTTGTGACTGACCATTCAGGTACTGTGAATAAATTTGACAGATTTAAATGACAGGAGAGTAAACCAGATTGCCCCTGCCTTGCGTGGCAGGAAAGAGAGAATGGTATTACACAGGTTGCCAGTGTCCCAAATCAGTTCCAAAACTGATAATATTTGCTTTTCTGAAAATAATATGAAACATACCACTAATAAAAAGAAAAAACGGCAAAAGAGACTTCAATGCCGCCTCTGCTTATAATGCCTAACAGCAGCTGCAGAAAAGCAGATCTTAGTACAGAAAGAAAAAAATCTTTTTTTCTTTTCTTTTGCAGGGTTGGTTTAGCCCTGGCCAAGTCTTTGTGTTGGATGAGTACTGTGCGCGCTACGGAGTGCGGGGCTGTCACAGACATCTCTGCTACCTGACAGAACTGATGGAACACTCCGAAAACGGTGCTGTCATTGACCCCACCCTGCTCCATTACAGCTTTGCATTCTGCGCCTCTCACGTGCATGGCAACAGGTATTTTCACTTGCAAACACACACAGTGAAACGTGTGGGGTTGATCTGGGAAGAGAAAAAATGTGCTTTGCTATTATCACCTAGTAACAGATTTTAAATAGCAAACACTTCTTAGAAGAGAACAAAAACCAACAAAGGAAAAATGTACATCGATGTGATATAGGTGGGCTGCACTTTATGTTCTTTTTTGCCAATAAAGCCGAGAGAGAGAGAGAGAGAGAGAGAGAGAGAGAGAGAGAGAGAGAGAGAGTCAGAATCTGAGATTAGAAGTTGCCTTTTAGTTCTTATGGGCCACCCAGTACTAGGTCTGCACAGCTTAAGTGTCACCGGTATTTCTATTGTAATGCATTTATACGAGTATGTCTGGGACGTTTTGTTGATAGGTTTCTGTATTTCTAATGATCCTTGCTTTTCCACTGGTTTCGTAAAGCAAGATGAATAAGGGAGTTTATGTAGTGTCTTCTCCCAGCCCCTCCCCTCATCTACACTTTAGGAATAAGTATGTCCTTTTAGCACTCTGGTGACCTCACCTCTTGCTTTACCAAAAGGGTGGAAAATCACCTAAGCAAGCCCCCAAAACTATGCACCTCTGAGTTTAAAATCTCTCCATGTCACTCCACCTCTCTTCTCTTAATCCTGTCCCAGAGAACCTTTGCTAGGTGGTCTCCCATACAGGACGTACCCCTTATCCTATCCCCTTGTACATTCAACCATTATCCCATTTCCCCCTCTTTATGTTTCCTTTCTTCCCACAAACCTGTCTAAGCATCACCTAGCCTCACAACATAACAGAGTGGTCAAGAGATTCAGAAATCAGACCACCTCGGTTCAAATCAACACTTAGTAACTGTGTGGGGTAAGGGCAAGCTTCTTAATCTATTTGGGTTTTCCCTTCAGTACCTCTAAGAAACACATAAAATAGCATCTCTCCCAGAAAGCATTAATTGTGTTAGGGATTAAATGCATTAATATATATCAAGTACTTAGAACAATAGTACCTGGCACAGGAGTAGTTAAAAAGTGTTCACTGATAGTTTGTATTGTCTTAAGTGCTATTATTATGGCAAGCTACTTTTCCATCGTTCTGTTTCCAATCCAACCTCTCACCATTCTGTCTGGCTTCTAGCGCCTCACTTGTCAGTGAGTCTTTTGGAAATGGATTGCGTGGGGACCTAATCAGCAGCCTGTGCCCCAGCCTCACGCTCCTTACGCTCACTGAAAAGCTGATGCTGTGGCGTGTCCAAGCCTCCGTGTTACCTAAAATGCTGCTTGTCTTCCCTGAGGCAGCACTAACTCCGCTCTCCTCTTATCTGTTCCTGCAACCATCTCTTTGCTAACAGTTCCTGTTCCTCCAGTCTCCAAGTACAGTGTAATGTTTTTTCTCACATCTGTTCTTGAACTTGCCCTCTTCTTTCTGAGAACTTTTCTACTTCAGTGAAAAATTCTACTTCAGTGATCTCACCTCTTTTCCACTATGACCTCTCTTTGTACAGATAATTCCAACCCAATTATTCTCCTAAAGTACAGATCTCTGTCAACAGTTGGGGGCTTGAATGTTCTACTGGCACTTTTCAGTTCTCCTTGTATAAAATTAAATCTGCCTTCTCACTAAACCAGCTCCTATACCTTTTTTAGGTCCTAGCAAAAGGGAACACTCCAGGCACCACGTAAGTGTTTGATGAACGAACAAATGAATGACTTCATTATTCATGTTATTGTCACTTCCATCAATGGCCCACTCACTTTTTGTTCATCTGTATCTTTTACCTCCTAGACCCAATTTGTTGCCAATGTCAATATTCTGTCTTCAGTTTCTCTCTTTTTGCTATTTCCATGCCCTGCATTTTGTCTCTCTTTTTACTATTTCCATGCATCTACCCTAATTCTGGCCTTCATTTTTTCTTCCTGATCTATCTTTCTTCATTTCTCTACTGCTTTTTTCTCAATACAGTAGCCTAGCAATCACCTTCTAAATTACAGATTCATTTTTACTATACTCCTTTAGAAAAACCTTCAGTGGTTCTTATTTGATTATTGAATTAAAAATAGATTCCAAGCAATAGTATTAAGGTTTTCCCAATATCGTCCATTCTGAAGTCACAGTGTTTTCCTCATAATCTTTACCCCAGATACCTCGTTATTCTCCCTGTAATGTTTCTCTTTTTCCAAGTTTGTAACAGTCAGATCACAAAACTCCTCTAAGAAGACTTCTGTTAACTCATTCAAACACTAAAAACCTTCTCTCTGTAGTTTTCTTATGAACTTTATTGTGTATATTTATATACCACACACACACACCTACACCCCTACACCTACACCTACACCTACACCTGCTTCTCTTCTACTACATCGTATTCTGAAGGCAAAACTAGTTCTCATTCACCTATTATCCTCTCAAGACCTCACCACAGTGCCTTGCATATTGTGGGTGCACAATAAATATTAGTAGAATTTAAGTTGTCACTGTTGTTGCTGTTTCACATCCCATAATAAAATAAAACCAATCCTAGTCTCAGAATCTCTTCTGGTTTTGACCTCATTGGGAAACTCAGCCTTCCTTGCGAGTTATGGGGATTGTATTACCCCAAACTAAACCATCTGCACTTGGCAAACGTGAGAAAGGAGGGAAGGGGACAGGGGACAGTCAGGATGGCTGATCTTTGATAGACAGCGTGGGAGGGGCTGTTTTCCTAAACTGTCTCCCATCTCCTGGCTCTGTCTTAATTCCTCCTCACCCATGGATATCAAAGGATAGGCCTTCCAGTGTTCGGAAGTTCTCCAGAAAGCAGGAAGATAAAAAGGTTTTAGTGAAACCGACATACCCGACACATTTTGTATGATCAGATTATTTTAGTCATTAACACAGAAAGGTAAAATTAAATTGAGAATATTAAGTAGGAAATTCAGCTAATGCGCCCCCAAAATGTATGTATTTGAGACACATTTTAATGGGAAGTTACTCAGCCAACTGGGAGCTGCTGCCACCACCTGGGAGGCAGCCTGATTTGAATCTGTAGGTTGCCATAGTTACTTTTATTCTGTAAAAGTATTGTTTTCTTTGTAATGATACACTGTAAGGTGTAATTTAAGGTATGTTTGTAAGTTCATGTATATATTAATAGTACACATTTAATCCATTTTCCAGGTTAAAAAATGTACATATCAGGTATCTCTGGGTGGTGTTTTAGAATAGAAATTTGAGTCAGTCTCTGATTCAACAGTTAGGTTGCATGTATCTTAAGAAAAAAGAAAGGAAGAAATAGGTTTTAAGGAAATTTGAACCTCATTTTAGGGTAGAAATTATCCAAGATAAGCTGAAAGATACGATGTTTCCTGTAATTTTTAGAGTCAAACAGATGTCATTCAGGAATGTCATGCTGTCACAATGAAAGAATAAAAAGAAGCAGAAGAGCTCTACTTGAATCTCAACTCTAAAATTTGCACACTGACCCCTGATGGGCAAATCACTTAACCTTTCTGAAATTCAGGGCTCATATGTAAAAGGGGAAACACTAATGTGCAGGTACTGGGTAATTATAAAATATTCTATCACTATTGATTAGTTGTTATTCTAATATGCTTCCCTTTGGTACCCAGCCACAAGAATGTAAATTTTGAGAAGTAAAACGTGAAAAGTAAGTAGTTAGAGTTGTAATACCTCGTGCTAAGCGGAAATATTTCAGTGTGTATATAATTATATTTCTTTGCTAATAAAATATTCAGGTTTTAGCCACCTCCCTTGTGAAAAGAAGCTTCCCTTGTCTATGTCTGCAGCATCTGATATTTATCGTGTCTTCCGTTAAAAATGCTGTCAATGTCAAGTCTGACTTTTCAGTCCGTGTTTGCCGTCCTCTCTTTTTATGACCGTTTTTACATCCATTGAAACACGCATTCAGAGTCGCGCTGCTCATTACCTGAACTAACTCTATCAAAAATTCAAAAGGAAGCAGGATTGCCTTTTGTTACTGACTGAAGTGAAGGACAGCAGTGCTGTCTGGATCTGAAATTTTCCCGGAAGCACATCCTTTTACAGCGCGATGAGCTCTCTGGGTGTGTTCCTTCTGTGCAGGCGCATCTTCTCTGAATAGCACTCCGAGTGTTTCAGGAATAAAAGGATAGAGTTAAACAGAAACAGTCTAGCTGGTACGAACACTGAAGAAGAGAGAAAGAAAGACACAAGTGAGTCAAGGACAGACTCAGATACACTCCTGCAGGATGACAGCCCCACGCATCCGTGAATGACACAGCCACTCACTCAGCCATACGTAGTACCTCCGAGGACTGATGGGAAGGAGAAAAGAGGATTTCAGAGACAATGCACTGAAGGGCAGAGGTCTAGGTTGATATGTGTGGTTATACATCTGGGTTTTGTAAGTCAGGCTGAGGGTGGAGAAACTAAAGCAGCAACACAAAATGGCTTTTATGTTCCGGTTTAATGTAAGATAGGCAGCTCCCCCCGGGTTAGTGGGGCCGTCTTAGAGCTGCTGCACACCTGACAAAGGCCAGCTCCAATGCGCTCGCTTTCAAGCACAGGGTGCAGGAACACAACATGACTATACATAAAGCGGTCCCTATTTTCTGTGGACTCCAGATCGTATCACAGAGGCAACCATCATGGGCACCAGTCAAATCATGTCACAACACCTCCATCTTCACGGACGATAACCTTTCCTCTTTCCTGTCGCTTCAGAAATGATGCCTCAACTTCCTGCCTCTCCTCTTAAGAGACAGTGATGTATTTTTGAGTAAAAGTCATAGATAATTACATCAAATAGGATCATTAAGAGTTTTCATTGCTACTTCTTAATTCTAGTCTTGGGATACAGGTGTAAAAAAATCAAGTATAAATGCTATACAAATTGTGCAGCTAGAGATTAACTTCTGGGGCAGGTGGGCAGCCACATCAAATGTCAAAGCAAGGTTATCCTCATGTAATGTGGCCAGTCTGACAGACTTCCTCCTACATGCCATGTGTGCAAAGGTTGAAGGGGCAGTGATCAGTGAATGCCTCTTAAATACACACTGAGGGTTCTATTTTTATTCTATCAGAAGCTGTAGAACGCCCCCAAATCTGCTTCTAACTTTCCCAGCAGCAACATCTATCCCCACCCAACCTAGAGTTCAGTACTCAAGCAAGATAATCATGCCTTTCAAAACAAGGCAGACAAACCAAAACAGAGAGAAGTGAATGCTATGGGAGAGACTTAGTTTGTGGGAAATAGCACTGAGCTAGGAGTCAGAAAGGGCGCTGTCCGAGCTCTTCTACTTATGAGCTATTTCATTTTGAGCAATTGGTCCTGTCTCAATTTCCCATCTGTTCATTGTGAAAAATAATATTAATGTGCTCTACCTGCTATGGTTCATAATAGGTCACAGGAAATTATGTAAACACTCTGTAAATGATAAAATATGCTTCAGTGTCAGTCAGTGATATTTTACATTCAATACAGTAGTGAAATACACTTTTGCAGATTGCTCTGTAAAAGACCAGCAGTGCAAAGGTAAACTCTGAGACTGTCATGGTTCTAGTGGCATACTGTAGACATGTCTCAAGGAGGAAGACGTGACTGGAAAAGCACTGAGCAGGTGCCTCACCTCATCTGCTGTCCGTGATGGTTAGAAGGAGCCCTGGAGAGGTTCTGGGGTCTCCCCTTCCCCCTGTTTCATCCCAGCCCTCATGTTGCTGGAAGACATTGTAGGCCGAATGTGGTGGCAAAGAGATAGCCAAAAGCAGGAACCAAGAACCCCATCGCCCAACGTACGCACGCAACGTACCTCAGCTACCATTGGGGAATAGTTACTAAGGACACTTAATCAACTTTCGGTTTTCCCTCCACACCATTCATTCACAGCCAACAGCTCCTGGATATTTCTGAAACAATGCCTAAAAGAGCCTACTGGTCAACCACAGAGGAAGAGACAGGGCTAAGAAATGTTTCACTATGTGTTAGAATATAAGTCAGGTTCACAATGAACAGAAACATGAGCTACTCCTCTGTGTGGCTTGTCTTAAACTTGAGCCTTCTTAGCATCTAGAGTTAGGTGTGGGAAAGAGTTTGGGGTCTTGAGTCGGATCTCTATGTAGTGTTTTAACATACCAAAGCTTTTTAAGAACATAGTATATATGTAATGCTTTTACATAAAAACAAACAAAAGGAAAAGCAGTATATGTATATCTATACCATTTCCCACTACTGTGGCCAAGCAGTTTGGGAGTTTTAGATCTATGTGGGTGCTCAGGATTGGCCTGTTATTTTCCTTTCTCGTACTATTTTTGTCAGGACTTGGTATCCAGGCTACTGCAGTCATATAAAATGAGTTGGGGAGCTTTCCTGCTTGTTCCATATAAGATTCAATTGACTTGTTCTTTTAAGTTGATCGATAACTCAACTTTAAAACCATCTGGGTGTGGGAACTTGTTTGTGGAAAGACACAAAACTATTGCATCAATTTATTTATTTATTTTATTTTTGCACATATAGCACAATGATTTATATATAGATCGTGCATCACTCTATCATATATCCCTGTAGTCACTGGATTGCACTGACAGTAGAGTTGTAATCCCAGTACCATATGCAAATATTCGGTTGGTGCAAAAGTAACTGTGGTTTAAAAATTTTTAAATAATTGCAAAAACTGCAATTACTTTTGCACTAACCTAATAACTACTATGTTTTCTTGGGTGGGACATTATCAATATTGCACCTTTGTTTCTGCACTTATAAAATGAAGTTCATGGGTTAGATTAGTAGAATCACCATGTTAGAATCGCTTGGGGGTTAAGAAAAATAGTGACACCTAAACCTCACTCTAGAAATTTTTTTTTTAATTACAGTTGACATTCAGTATTATTTTATCTTAGTTTCAGGTGTACAGCATAGTGGTTAGGCATGTACGTAATTTACAAAGTGATCCCCTAGCACCCACCTGGCACTAGTTACATAGTTATCACCATAGTATTGACTATATTCCCTAGGCTGTAATTTACATTCCTGCGACAATTTTGTAATTACCAATTTGCACTTCTTAATACTTTCATCTTTTTCTCTGAGCCCCCCAACCTCCCTTCCATCTGGTAACCCATCAGTTTGTTCTCTGTATCTGAGTCTGTTTCTGTTTTGTTTGCTCATTTACTTTGTTCTTTAGATTCCACATATAAGTGAGATCATACACTATCTGTCTTTCTCAGTTTGACTTATTTCACTTAGCATAATACCCTCTAGGTCCATCCATGTTGTTGCCAGTGGTCAGATTTCATTCTTTTTTTATGGCTGAGTAATACTCCACTGTATAAATGTACCACAGTTTCTTTAACCAATTGTCTGTTGAAGGGCATTTCAATTGTTTTCCATACCTTGGCTATTGTGAATAGCTCTGCAGTAAACATAGGGGTATATATGGGGTTTTTTTAATTAGTATTTTGAATTTCTTTGGATAAATACTCAGGAATAGAGTTGCTAGGTCATAAGGTAGTTCTATTTTTAATTTTTTTAAGAACCTTCATACTGCTTTCCATAGTGGCTGCGCTAATCTGCATTCCCACCAACAGTGGACAATGTTCCCTTTTTTCCACATCCTCGCCAACACTTGTTGAATGTTGATTTGTTGATGATAGCCATTCTGACAGGGATGAAGTGACATCTCATTGTGGTTTTCATTTGCATTTCTCTGATGATTAGTGATGTTGAGCATCTTTTCATATGTCTGTTGACCATCTGTATGTCCTCTTTGGAGAAATGTCTATTCAGGTCCTCTGCCCATTTTTTAATTGGATTGTTAGGGGGTTTTTTGTTTGTTTTTGGTGTTGAGTTGTGTGATTTCTTTATAAATTTGGGGTAGTATTAACCCTTTATCAGATGTATCATGACAAATATCTTCTCTCGTTCAGTATGTTGTCTTTTCATTTTGTCGATGGTTTTCTTTGTTGTCCAAAAACTTTTTAGTTTGATGTAGTGCCATTTGTTTATTTTTTTTCTTTTGCTTCCCTTGTCCATGGAACTATATTAGTAAAAATATTGCTGAGAGCAATGTCAGAGAGTTTACTGCCTATCCTTTTTCTAGGAGTTTTATGGTTTTGGGTCTTACATTCAACTCTTAAATCCATTTTGAGTTTATTCTTGCATATGATGTACAGTGATCCAGTTTCATGTTTTTGCATGTGTCTGTCCAGTTTTCCCAACACCATATATTGAAGAGGCTGTTTTTACCCCATTGTATATTCTTGCCTCCTTTGTCATAGATTGGAGGGCCAAATAGGCGTGGGTTTATTTCTGAGCTCTCTGTTCTGTTCCTTTGATCTATGTGTCTGTTTTTATGCCTGTACCATGCTGTTTTGATTACTATAGGCTTGTAGTGTAGTTTGATATCAAGTAGCATGATACCTTCAACTTTGTTCCACTTTCTCAAGATTAGTGTGGCTATTCAGGGTCTTTTATGGTTCTATATACATTTTAGGATTATTTGTTCTAATGCTGTAAAAAATGCCATTGGTATTTTGATAGGAATTGCATTGAATCTATAGATTCCTTTGGGTAGTATGTACATTTTAATGTTGTTAATTCTTCCTATTCACGAACATGGTATATGCTTCTATTTCTTTGTATCACCTACAATTTATTTTTCTAATGTCTTATAATTTTCTGAGTACAGGTCTTTTACCACCTTTGTGGAATTTATTCCTTGGTGGGTTTTTTGTTTTGTTTTGGTTTGGTTTTATGCAATTGTAAATTGGATTGTTTTCTAAATTTCTCTTTCTGATAGTTCAATATTGTATAAAAATGCAACCAATTTCTGAATATTAGTTTTGTATCCTGCTATTTTACTGAATTTAATTATTGGTTCTAATAGATTTTTGGTGCAGTCTTTAGGGTTTTCTGTATAAGGCGTCATGTCATCTGCAAATAATGACAGTTTTACTTCCTGCTTTCCAATGTAGATGCCTTTTATTATATTTCCTTTTCATGTGTGATTGCTGTGGGTAGGACTTCCAATACTATGTTGAATAAATGTGGACATCTTTGTCTTGTTTCTGATCTTAAGGAAAATGCTTTTAGCTTTTCAGTGTTGAGTATGATGTTATCTGTGTATTTGTCATATATGGCCTTCATGCTGTTGAGGTATGTTCCCTCTATTCTCACTTTGCTGAGAGTTTTTATCATAAATGGTTACTGGATTTAGTGAAACACTTTTTCTGCATCTATTGATATGATCATATGACTTTTATCTTTCATTTTGTTTATGTGGTGTATTATGTTAATTGATTTGTGAATATTGAACCAACCTTGCATCCCAGGAATAAATTCCATTTGATTGTAGTAGATGATCTTTTTAATGTATTGCTGAATTTGGTTTGCTAATATTTTGTTGAGGATTTTTGCATCTATGTTCATCAGTGCATCAGTATATTTCGTAGTTAAAGAATTATTCAGGTTTTTCATTTATTTCTTGAGTGAGTTTTGTTAGGTTATAATTTTCTAGAAATAGTGCATTTCATCTAAGTTTTCAGATGAATTGGTATTAAGTTCTCATTTTTTTTTGCTTTATCTGTAAATATCTCCCCTTTCTCATTCTAATATTGTTTATTTTTACCTTCTCTCTTTTATTCCCTTCAATCCATGCTACAAGAAGTTTATAAACATTTTCAAACTCTTCAAAGAAGCAACTTTTGTCTTTGTCAAACTCTCTTGTTTATTTGTTTTCCACTTCACTATTTTTTTACAAAGTAAACTTTTTGTTTTAGATTAATTTTAGAGTTACAGAAAAACTGCCGAAATAGTACAGAGAGTTCCCATATTTCAGTTTCCTCTAAGGTTATCACCATATGTTACCATGATGCATTTGTCAAAACTAAGAGACGCATTACTTTTAACTAACCATCAGCCCTTATTCGGATTTCACCAGTCCATTTTTTTATTAATGTTCTTTTTGGTGTTCCAAGATCTAACTCAAGATACCACATTGTATTTTGTTGTCATGTCTCTTCTGATTTGTGGCAGTTTCTCAGCCTTTCCTTGTTTTTTTTGACCTTGACAGTTTTGAGGAGTACTGGTCAAGTATTTTGTCAAATATTCCTCAATTTGCATTTGTCTAATATTTTCATGGCTAGTCTGGGGTTATGGGATTTTGAAGAGATAAAATACCTTTTCATCTCACCCTATCAAGGAGTAATGATATTCACAGGACATCACTGGTCATGTTAACCTTGATCACTTGGTTAAGATAATGTTTGCCAGATTTCTCCCCTATAAAGATATTATTTTGCTTTCTCCATATTCTATTCTCAGGAAGCAGGTCACTAAGTCCAGCTCACACTCAAAGGGTGAGGGACATTAAACCCAACTTCCTAGAGGGAAGACTAGCTGCATACATTATTGGGATTCTTCTGCAAGGAAGATTTGTCTCTTCTACCCTATTTATTTGGCCAACCATTTATATCAGTATGGGTTCTTATATAATTATACTTTGGGTTATAATCTGATACTACTTTATTCTGTTTCTGAAATTGTTCTAGTTTGAGCCATTGAGAGCTCTTTCAGACTCACTCCCTTTGATGTGCCCCATCCTTTTTGTTTGTTTTTTGTTTTTACATTTTTAACACTTCCTATTCAAGAACATGGTATATGCTTCTATTTCTTTGTATCACCTACAATTTATTTTTCTAATGTCTTATAATTTTCTGAGAACAGGTCTTTTACCACCTTTGTGGAATTTACTCCTTGGTGGGTTTTGTTTTGTTTTGGTTTGGTTTTATGCAATTGTAAATTGGATTGTTTTCTAAATTGCAACGTACTAAGACATGTTGCAAGCTCATTTTGTAGTTTTCTTGCCTCAGCCCTATAATCAGCCATTTCTGCAAGGAACCCTGATTCCTTATATTAGAGAATGGTATTTAGAAACTGAGATCAGAGTAATGAGTATGCTTATTGCTACTGGGATGTCATTGCTTCCAGGGCCTCTCATTGGACAGAGCTAGGTGACATTGTATGTATACTAACCCATGAGGTCATACTGATGTCTCCAACTCTAGTCCAGTGCCACAAAACTCACGTGAGCCTTCCTTTCTTGCTTATCTGTAACTTCTCTCTTCAACAGTGAGAAACCAGGCTTCCACCAGCCACTACCCATTTACTTAGAGTACAGTGTTTATGTACAAGTCTTCTGGTTATTAACCTTACAGTTTCCAGTCAAAACACTGTTTTTCAAAGTTCCACAGGACAGCTTCTTTTCTCTCCCACTCTCTTTAGTGAGGTTGTATCATACAGTACACTTAGTGTCGCTTGTCAAAATACACATTCCATCCTGAGATCCCTCAATATCCTGATTAATACATTGGGTTTTTTTAAGTTTGTATACAATAATGATCACTTGTTGTGCTTTACAGTTCTTATAGTTCTGTCAGTTTTGACAAACGTAGTGTCATATATTCTCTACCCTAGTGTCATTCAGAACAGATCCTTCACCCTGAAAGTTTCCGTGTGTGCCCCCTTTTGTAGTCAACCATTTCATTAAATGTTGTCTTTCATTTTTATTCCTTCTGTCTACTTTTTTGGATTTTTTTTTTGATAACTTCCTAAATTAGATGGTTAACTTCTTACTAGTTAGCTTTTCTTTTCCAGCATAAGCATCTAAGGTGATAAGTAATTAGACCACTAATTACTGCTTTTAATATATATATAGCTATAGATATAGATATAGATATGTAATATTTGATTAAAATTCACTCTAAGTACTTGTAACTTTTCATTATAATTTTTTTTCTTTTTTGATTTCCAGATGAGAGGGGTTTGGAGGGCTGGGTGAAAACATTGAAGGAAGAAATACAAATTGGTAGTTACAAAATAGTCACGGGGATGTAAAAGTAGAGCCTAGAGAATATAGTCAATAATATTGTAATAACTATGTATGGTGCCAGATGGGTACTAGATTTATCAGGGGATCACCTTCTAAATTATATAAATGTCTAACCACTATGCTGCATACCTGAAACTAATATAAAATAATCATTTCTTTTTTTTATACAGAGCTATTTATAAGTACATTTTTTAATTTATAAGAAAGTAATGGTTTTTTTTTTCTTGAGAACTGATATCTAACCTAATTTCTTTGCGTTCAGAGAGTGTAATCTATATGATACTGATTCTTCATAACTTGCTGAAACTTTATGGTCAAACTCTTACTAATGTTTTGCCTATTTGATCTGTAGGATCATGACCAAGATGAGTGGAAAGCTGCCACTGCCGTGGTGGTTTCTTCCTTCTACTTCTGCCAATTTTTCCTTTATGTATTTTGAGGCTGTTTATTTGGCACATTCAAGTTTAAAATTGTTAAATCATCCTAGTGAATAGAAATTGTTATCATTATTTAGTGACCCTCTTCATAACTAACAATGCATTTTGCATTAAAGCTTATTTAAATGGTTATTAATGATAGCCTTCTTTTGGTGAGTGCACTTATGTCTGATTTTTCTTTTTTATGCCTTCACTTACTATAAACTCTATTAGGCAGGCCAGGGATCATTCCTTTTGTGCTTATGTTGTATCCCCAGGATACAGGTTCTAGCCAGGTTCTCAGTAAATATTTGTTGAGTAAGTAAATGAATGATATTAGACCATTTGTTTACAAATTTTACAGGTGACATGTTGGGGCACTTTCTAAGTAGCATTCACAATTAAATGTTTTTATTGAAATGCAGTGATTTTTATGGCCCAGAGAAAGACCCTACATAACCAGGAAGATTGTGTCATTTTATCCCATGGAAATTAATATATTAAAACAGTGAAATCCCCTTTTTATATATAAAATTGAAAATGATTGTAACATGATAAAGATCACAGTTGATGAGGTTGCAGGGAAATTCATAGTTTTATGCACCATGGGTCAGACTGTAAACTAATAAATGCTTTCTTAAAAAGCTGTCTTACTGTATCTATGATGTGCCTGAAAATATTATCCCATTTGTCTTAGTTAGCTTAGACTGCCATAACAAAATATCATAGATGGGTGGTTTAAACAAAAAAAAATTATTTTCTGACAGTTCTATAGATTAGAAGTCTGAGACCAGGGTGTCAGGAAGGTCAGGTTCATGGTTGGACTGTTGCATTCTTGTAGACCTGCCTTCTCTCCATAAACTCACATAACAGAGAAAGAAAGATCTCACTCTTCTTCCTCTTATAAAACCACTAATCCTACCAGATAAGTGCCCACCCTTATGACCTCATTTAACTTTAATTATCTCCTACAAGGCCTATCTCCCACCCTAGTCACATTGGTGGTTAGGACTTCAACATATGAATTTTGAGGGGGAACACAATTCAATACATAGCGCCATTTAACCTCGCAATATACTTTCAGAAGTTTGTCCCCAGGCAACAATCAGAGATGAGTGAAAAATGCATAGCATAAGATTAATCATTGCAGCAGTATTTATGGTAGGAAATACAGTGGGAAAAAGTCTAAATTTTTACGAATGAGTATTAGATTAATAAATTATGGTACACCCATATAATGAAATATCATACTTTCATTAAAAAGCATATATTAGAATATTTAAATGATATGAAAAATGGTTACAGCTCATTAAAATAATCAAATTATGACTTAGAATGTACACCATATCCATCGATTTATACAAAGAAAATTGGAATTATATTTACAAAATGGTATTATCAGTAAGTTCTGGTTGGGAAATATATAGGAAATTTTAATTTTTGTCTTTGTGTTGTTTTTGAATGCCTCTGTCCAAATTATGTAGTCCTTTAATTAAAAAAAAATGTCATTTAAGAAAACTACTAATGGGTCAGAGGTAATATTAATGTAAGAGAATACGCCAACCTTAATTCTCATTATTTTTATTATAAAATCCCCCCCAGTGTTTTGTGTCTCTTGAATTTCAGAATTGTGTGCTGCAGTGAATTTAATTTGGATAGTCTAAGAATGTTTGTTGGTTTGTTTGGTTGGTTGCTTCCAAGAGAGGCCAGTTATCAAACATCTTGATAACTGTCCTTGGGATGTCACTACCTTAACAGAGTCACAAGATCATATGTCTTCAAAGAGTCAGACAATTGCTTTCTCTGTAGAAATGTCTACTCTCTAAAACCTCCAAAAAATAGAATGTAGTAGGAAATTCAAATAAAGAAAGGATTAGGAGGGAGGAGTGTTTGGAAAAAGAGAAGAATGATTTCAAAATGTCTTAAAAATCTTTTCTCACAGAAAACCTGTTTCTTCTGTCTCAGTGAATGTATAGAGGTCAAATTAATTCCTTCTTTGGATACGTAAAATTTCAGGATGTGTAAAAGGACACTGATTATGTAGTACATGGCCATCCAAATGATACATCATTTTGTTTGAAACAATAGGAGCTGTTATAGGTTGGGGAACAAAAAATAAGAAGAGATTATTGTTTTCTCCTTCATCTTCCATCATTTCTCATTCTCGTGCTGTGTCTTCCTCTCTTTTTTATTCTGTTCACAAATGGATATTGGTAGGAAATACACGAAGTGCAAAGTGGCTTTGACCTGCTGTGCCGCAAGCAGAATTGACAGTTCAGAAATACCACCCTGTAGGTGTCTCTCCCCTTCTCACTCTCTTTAGAGGAAGCTAAGATATCATACATTCCTCAGAGGACAGGGCAGGTAAAAAAGTCTGTAAGAAACTCAGCAGTGCCATGAGCTTTGTCATTTGCTTGCAAAACATCTTTACCACAAGCCACCCAACTGCCAGGACAAGCAAACTTCCCTAATGAGTTGGGGAGGGAGGGGTTTGGTGGGGAAGGGGGAAGGAAATCGATCTCATCAATTTATCAGACGTTTCTTCACCCTGTTCACTCCGACTGTATTTATTCAGCGCACAAGCTTCCTGGGCACATTCTTCTCGGCAACATGCAGACTCCTACAGATGATAAAGGCAAGGGTCCTTTTGCCCCTCAAATATCTAGAACCTGTGCAGCTGAGAAAAGTGATTGAGAAAATAATCATAGCAGATGTTAGCGTTTTCATTAAGTAATAGAACAAATGCGCGTCAGCCCTAAATGATGCTTTTTTAAGTGGGAATTGTGGGGAGATCCCATGACTACGTAATTTTGGGACATGCTCTTTAAACAAAGTTAGACAGATGGTCTTTACTATCAGGCTTCTCAGACTCCTTTAATAGGCCTTGGTTTCCCTATGAACCTCCAAGAAGGTCTTATAATTTGTATTGTTCAAAATATCCTTGGGCTGTTGAGCCCATGTGGTTGGAGTATGTCACAGGACCACTGGTCCTTAAAACGTTTTGACAGCTGGTAAGTCTCTGTTACTCAGATTGATGAATAGCACAAATTATAAAATACCTTAGTTCATGGAAGAATTTAAAGAAATTAACCTGTGTAGGCCTTAGCATATGTAGGAACTATTTTTTGGATGAATGTGGCTTTCAAAAAAAGTATCGTGTGTGTGTGTGTGTGTGTGTGTGTGTGTGTGTGCATGTGCATGCACGCACCCGCACGTAATAGTTTCTCTTAAAGCAGAATGTGATCCATAGGCAGATGTAAGATCAGACTAGTAAGCATTAGTGGCAGAAGGTTCTATTGTATGAATTCGTTTTTTTAAGAATCTTTGAAGTATAATTAATATAGAATACAACTGCTTTTGGTGTTCAGTTGCTTATTGTGTAATACGAGAAGGAAGTTCCATGTCATAACTTATTTGACAATATCTGTAATTAAAAGATATATTAAACTGTATTTTACAATTTGTTCATGTCTTAGACTTCTTTCACAGAACACTCTGTTTCTATGAAAAGCATGTAGTTTCAATAGCTACAGGCCTGATGAGAAAATGAAAATTTTAAATCTTGATATGTGAGAATACCTTCCTTTGTCTTTGGAATCACTTTAATATTTATTTATCAGCATAGAGTTAAACCTATACTAACATTCGAATCAGAAAATTGGTCTTTATGTTAGAATCTTCAGTAATCACATTTTAACATAGTTTTTTTTATCATTGTCAAAGAGACATTATTTGTTTTACTTTTATTATCTCAGGAAAAAAATTTATTCCTGAAATTTAATACAAATCATCTTATTAATAACGAAAATAGCAGGTAAACCCTAAAATTTTTCTGTTAAGTGTAAATACATACTAACTTTTGTTAGAGATCATTTTACCCAGAACACTTAACTATAATTTCCACTTATTTACTCTTCAAAAAATTGCTATTTTATCTACTCTTATATGATTAAAAAATGTTCCAAATAATTTATGCCATATTCATGCTAATAAGCAATATATGTGGTATTACTAATTCATGAGTTCTCATAATATAACTGATATTTTTATACTCTATGTACATCACTCATTCATTTCTTTGGCAGCTATGTATTAAGCAGCAACAACATGCCAGCTGCTATTCTAGGCATTAGGAGTACAGCACAAAGGAGGCAGACAGTAAACAAGTAAATAAATATGTCACATGTTGGCTAACAGCCACAGGTACAATGACAAGCAATAAATCATGGAAAAGGAGATGAGGCCTATGGAAATGAGAGATTACACCTTTACATCCGGTAGTTAGAGATAAACTCGCTAATCCTGAGTTGGGTCAGTAGAGATGAGCGAGCCATGTGTGTACTTGGGGATAGAGCTCCCAGGCTGTGGAAACAGCAATGCAAAGGCCCTGGGGCAGAGCATACTCCATATGTTTGCAGCTAGTGAGGAGCCTGGTGAGTCGGGAGTGAGGGGACTTGCTGTGAGGATAGAGGATGTCAGAGAGTGAGTGTAGGGAAGGAGAGTCAGATGCAGTCTTGTAGACCATTCTAAGGGCTTTGGCTTTTACAGTGACTGCTACCATTACAGGGATTTGACTTATGCTTGACAAAGGCTCACAGTAATGTGTTAACAATACTCTGGCAAGGAAAAGACTGGAGGCGAGAGACCAAAGAGGCTGCAGCCATACTCGGGAGAGCTGATGATGGCTGGAACTGGAAGAGAAGCAGCAGAAGTGGTGAGGGATGGTCAGGTTCTGGCTGTGTCTTGAAGGTACAGCTCCCAGAAATTATGAACTGAGCTTATGAAGCTATTCGTTTAAATCTTTTATGACACTGAGTCTGCTAAATAAATGTTCATGAAATGTAACTGGTTTAAGTTTCTCTCAAGGCTTCTACAAGCACATATTTGGGAATTTATGAAAGCACATTTAGGGCTTCCTTTGTTCTGGTCTTTTTTAATTGAATCTGTAGGTATTTTAAGTTTTATTGATTTTTAAGCTCTTTGCCTGATAGTACAAATAACATAGAATGTGTCTGATGTACATGTATTTAAAATAGTTCCTCCATTATTGCTTCTTAGATAAAGCTTCCATTTTCTAGTAGGGTTTTTGTTGTTGTTTTTGCTCTTTAGTATTTTGTGCGAAGATGGGGAAAAGAAAATAAGGCATGGGCACACTAAGAGCACTGACTTTGGAATGCAGGAGACCTAGGTTCAAGTCCAAGCTCCAGCACTTACCAGCTGTGTGACCTTGGGGAAGCAGCCTAACCTCCCTGAACCCCTGTAGCTTCCTTCCTTGGAGGCTGGAGAAAGGATTGCTATGAGCATCCTGTGTTGTTAGATACATAAAACAGCTAGCACAGTACCAGGCACAGATTTAAAATTGTGCAATTGCTCGTTGCTATGTTTGTTTTAATAGTGACCGTGACAGGAAGATATTGATGACACAGGAAGTGTTTGCATTTGCTGGAAGAATAATTTTACAAGGAGTTCTTACCTTTAGGCTTGACTGCAGCAAAGTTGCCATTTATTCCCAATAATTTAGATATAGAAGGCCATTTCATATACCTAATATTCAGTACATAGTCTGGTGTATTCACTAAAATAGGGACATAGGAATGATAGCAAATCCAAAATATGAAATGTTCTATTGAACCTGTCCATGTGGACCTAATTTAGTGCTAAACTCAGGTAAAAGATGACCGTTCACTGTGTGTAATAGATTTTATCTTGCTGAAGTTTGACATAAGTGGCGTTCCCCTGACTTGCCTTTCTCGCTTTTCACCTCCTAAATCCTTTCTGTAGGTAGGCACCGTGCCCCAGTGACACTTCATATGACAGGACAACTTGCCCTATCCGTGTGGGTCACTGTCTCTTTTGACAGTGGAAGCAAACAGTAAAATTCACTCTGATACACCCATGTGGAGTCTGTCAAGAGAGCAGAGCCAAAAGGATGCCCGTCGTCAGAACAATAAAAATGAGTTCTTGGCTCGTTTCCATCAAGTTTGCTTAGGTGTATTTAGGGACATAACCACCTGCAACTTTGTGGGATGAGTTTTTATTGCTGCCTACTAAATAACATAAAGTATTGTTTTTGTGTGAATGCCCAAACTCCCACATTATTAATTTATATAGAACTCTCAGGTTGAACTTTTCTGGTCACTGTCGGTGCGTTCATAAGTTATAGTCTGGGTTTTGCGCTGTCATTTGCTCAGTGAGAATTGACTCTGAAGTGATATGTGAAAAAACCCATTGTTTAATTATGATAAAACATTGGATTTAGCTCAAATTTCATTACTTTATCATTTATAGATCAGACTTTCTTTTCTTCTTCCTAAAAGTATTTGAAAGACGGATATGTTGCCATTAGTTTTTCTGTAGTTAACATTCAAATGCATTCTGATGGGAGGAAAATGTGATGTATTATGCTGATTATGAAGTTATATAATTGATCTTTCTTTAGGAACAAAACGTAGTTGTAAGAAATATTTTCAAAGCATAAATTCTAGCAGCATGTTTATTTCTGAAATAAATTATTTACTCTATATTGAAATAAACTTCAGACTTAAATGATGCTTTGAGATGAATCAACGGTCTTTATGTCAGTTGAGTCAGATATAACTTTAACATTAATTGTCTTTATTCTAATTGACTAGTTTACAACCATCATACACACACACACACACACATTAAAAAAACAGTGGGGACATCAAATAAAAAATCTTGTTGGGAAAATTATTTTAAGCATTCATTTTTCTTCGTTTTTCATAATCATTGTTTCTACCTATTTTATACATACACGTTAAAAATTAGTAAGTTGGAATGATAAATGCATAACTCAGGAGTTAAAATATAATTTTTATAAAAATGAGCTAATCAAGAGAAGAAATAATTGGTGTGAATTATCAAATGCAAAAAGATTCATCTTGTTGAAATATATAGATTTTGAAATGACTATGAGATTACTATACCTTTTTCTCTGTTTTAACAGAGATAGTTAAAATTTACAGGCTCAGAATTTTAGATGATTGCTATACAACTGGTTACTTAAATTTATATAGAATAAATTCTGCCACCAGATATATTTTCAATCCTCATCTTAGTAAAAGAAGATTTCTGTTCAATCTTCATAACTACTTTCAAAAGTCCTGATGAAAACTCATCTTGATTCCATAGGGATATTTGGTTAAGCACCAAAATCTTGAAAAGAAACATAGCTGGTCTTTTCTCTCTGTATGCTTTTATTCAAATATTTATTTTTATGTATATGCCCTCATATTTAAGCAAACTAGAGCAGTATACCACTACTTGTATCCAAAATTGCTACATTTCTTACAACAATTAAAATGAAGTCTCCTATTTTACATTAGCCTAATTTTTATTTGGAAAAGAAGCAGTTAAGACATTTTAGCTTGCATTCGGTATATTTTTTATAATATTTCTATTCAGGGGATGTTCATTTAATTGGTCAAATGTCTGGTACCACTGCAAAACACTTTTCACTGACATTCTCAAGGACTAGTCATTGTTTTCTGTAGATCTGGAAAATATTTATTGTAATCCTTTACCTTGAAGGCTGTCTAAAAGAGAATAATTTTGTTCTGTTCATTCCAGGTCAAAATATGAAGCAAATAGCTATAAATGTCTCCAATAAATTTCCACTATAGACACAAGTAATACATACACAGTAGACTGATATGCATTTTCCTTAATTACTTGGATTTTTCAGGGAAGTAGATAGATAGATAGATAGATAGATAGATAGATAGATAGATAGATAGATAGATAGATAGCTATAGATATGAAATATATAAAATAAATTACTGATTCTGATTGTTTTTCAGGCCTGATGGAATTGGAACGGTTTCAATGGAAGAAAAAGAGAGATTTGAGGAGATAAAAGAGAGACTCTCTTTCCTTTTAGAAAATCAGATAAGCCATTTCAGGTATATACTCTATTCATTAATACCAGTATTTGCTTTATTCACTCAACCCTCCAATCCCCTACAAATGTCTATGTCTTCCTTGAACTGCTCAAGAATTATCAGCAGCTTCTCCTCCACGTTCCTCAATCTGTGGTCTGCTTCTCAGCCTGCCATTCAGCTCCTGCTGCTCATTTAAGGAGGTGCCTTCCCCCTGCAGCCCGTTGCACTGTACCTTTTGCTTGCCTGGTGCGTTTCTCCTCCTTGCTTAGCCTTTTCCCCTTGGCTCCTGTGACACGTCCGCCCTCTCTCAGCATCACCAGACAGGGAGACGCTCGAGTCCCACCTTCACAGCAGAACCTTTCTTAGTTATTCCAGCAACAAGTGGAAACACTGAAGTCTTATCTATAGTCTTCACCAGTCACCAGTCTTCACTTATCACATAGCTGTGATGTACATTTCTTAAGTCATTACTTATTTTTGTACTTACATTCTGTGAGAATAAGGGCCAAAGAACCTACCATAGTTTCTTGCTCAAAAAATTAACTATTGATACTAAGAAACATTTGCAGAGTGAGAGATATATATGTTGATAATATTTCTTTTCCCCCTCTTATCATTAGCTCAACAGAACCTCATGGTTAAAAACAAAAATATGCCAATACATTTCCTTTTCTACTGCTCTTATCATTTTATAGAGAGCCTATAAAATATTGCCACGTCCACAAATTGTATCGTATAGATGTCTGTCAAATTACAGGTATGTGACTTAGAATCATTTCTTGTGAACTTACTGAGAAAATTAACTCAATTAATATTCCCGTTTAACAGTTTGAAAACACTGCTACCGTGTTTCCCCAAAAATAAAATCGGGTCTTATATTAATGTTTGCTCCAAAAGACACATTAGGAATTATGTTCAGGGGATGTCATCCTGAAAAATCATGCTAGGGCTTATTTTCCAGTTAGGTCTTATTTTCAGGGAAACATGGTATTTGACCATTTGAATCATGTATGGCTAGCCGCTCTGAGCCTCAGTCTCCTTATTTGTAATATGAAAAGCTTAGACTGATTTTAAAGTAATATTGAAGGAAGATATTCTCAAAGGATGTACTGTGCAATCATTCCTCTACATTAGTGGAGCTGGTACCATCTGGAGCTGGTACCACCACACTAACGTAGGTGAATGAGAGAAGATTTTCATTATCACAATAACCAGACGTAAGGACAGTCATTTAGTGTGGCTTTACGACTGCAATGCATAAAGCAGTCTCACATTGGAGAATGGTTTTGCTCAAAAGACCAATAAACTCACATTAGGGAATACTGTTCTTGATAGCATAGCAGAGTTCAACTTACAGAGTTGAGATTGAATTCTGTGCTGATTTTTTTTTTTTTAATAAGCAAAATGGAGAAATGAGGAAGGCCTTTTTTTGCATTTGCGGAGACTGTTTCTTCCTTTGCTGTTGTTGAGTGTTGTCTCTCAGGTTGGGTAGAGACCCTTAAATTTACTCTACGGGCCTTCCAATCAAAAAGAGTTTTCCCTTTTTTGACACTGAGACAGAACTTATCATTCAGTTGAATATCTATATCAGTAACTGTATAATTCACCACGGTTATTTGTATCAGTGCTTTCATCTGCCAGTAACAGATCCTACCTCAAACGGGTTCAAACCAAGAAATGTGTGTACTTACTTACCTGCAGGTCTCAGGTAGGACGGACTTCCAGACCAGCTGAATTCAGTAGTCATAGCTCTGATTCTTTCTGATTCTCACATGGCATCCTCCTTCATGGGACAGCTTCATCCCCAGACTGATGTCAAGAACACAGCATTCCTTGGCCACACATCCATACATGCCAATTTTCAGAGCAAGTACTGTGTTTCCTCGAAAATAAGACCTAGCCAGACAATGAGCTCTAAAGCATCTTTTGGAGCAAAAATTAATATAAGATCCAGTCTTATTTTACTATATGACCGGGTCTATAATATAATATAATATAATATAATATAATATAATATAATATAATATAATATAATATAATATAATATAATATAATATAATTAATATAATATAATACCGAGTCTTATATAATATAAGACCATGTCTTATATTAATTTTTGCTCCAAAAGACGCGTTAGATCTGATTGTCCAGCTAGGTCTTATTTTCCGGGAAACACGGTAGTAGAGGCCATCTCTTTCTGTGATGCTCTCTTCAGATCATAAAAAGTTTCCTTAGAAAATCCTAGCAAACTACCTCTCATATCTCATTTGCCCTAAATAGGTCACGGACCCGTCCTGAACCAAACCCAGTGGCCAGGCAGCGTCCATGCACAGGACGCCCTCAGTTAGTCACCAAAGAGCAGTGGGATCTCCATGATTGAATTAGCCTAATCAGAGCCACCACCACCATCCCGCCAGGGGTGATCAGTCCCCCTCACTGCTGCCCAGCAACTACACGGGGAGGAAGGGAACAACAAGTTCTCCACATTATTTACCGTATTCATTTCCTCTCAGTTTTAGTCTTTCTCTTACATGCACATCCTCTTTTAATAATTTATCTAAAGATATACTCTCTAATCCCTTTTTAGCTTTATTTCTTTGATGTACTAAGGACAAGAACTGAAATGAATTGGTCTAGATATTTTGGGCTGACTTTTATATTCCCTTTTGATATTTGTAGAGTTTGTATAAATTTTGCCAGTTCTGTTTATTTCTGCGTCCATAGAAGACTGGATAAGAGGAAAAGGGACTAAAATATAACAGAGGAAATTTTAGGTGTCCACATAAGCAAATTTGTAAAAATCTTTGAATTGTCCATGAAGATTTTCATCAAGATTCTACCAAATGACAGTCCTTAGCCACTTACGTTAAAATTTAGAAAGAACATAAACTATCTTATTTGGGTCTAGCTGTATTCCAGAAATATATTTCAAAGGCACAGATAACACAATATGACAAACTAAATTAAACATAAATGAGGAACTTCAGGTTAAAGATGGGAGATTAATGCATGTCTGGGTCAGCTTCCTCCCACTACCTGACTAAAATAACAGAACAATATTTTTCAGAAGACATAAACCCACAAGGACAACTAAAGTAAGAGAGGGGGAAAAAATGGGAAAAATATTTTGGAAGTCGGATGAATGGTATCTAATTTAGCCACCCAGGAAAAGCTGGCAGTGGGAAAAACAGAGAAACAATCTGATTTATGTCATACAGTAACCAAAATGTTTAGGAATTGCCAGTATCAAGCAAACTCTTGTAGAAATTAAGAGTGAAGTAAGATTTGTTGTAAATGTGCTTAAAACTCGTTAGATCCCCACATCTCTTTCCCAGCTCAGTAGCTAGCCTACTGCCCCTCTCATCCCCTGGAAGAGTGCTGCAGATTTGTTCCCTGGAAAGAGTAGAATTAGAGGGTACCTGGATTGGGATAGAGGAAACATCAGGCACACTTAGAGATAGGGATTATATGTGGAAACATGGAGATTAAATAAACGTTTATCCTGAAATCTGAGAAGCACAGCCTTCTTCCAGCTCACACCCTTGACTCCCCAAATGTAGGCTGGCAGGTTTATAAGTGTCTTCCCCTGGGACCCTGACTAGCCCAAGAAAAAAAGTCCTAACCTCTGGACAGTAAAGACTCCCACTTAAACAGCCCAGCCAAACTCCCCTTCAACAAAGACCATGGGCCAGTGTGCCCACACAGGTACGCAGAGCTTCCATTCAGTTTTTTAATGCCGCACTTTTGAAAATGATTAGACAGCCAAATGATTAGACATTTGAGGAAAGCATTTGCTATGGAATACACAGCCCAAAGCAAGTAAATTCTTAAAAAGCGATTTGGAAAACAATGAAGATTATATGGGAAGAAGAAAATGGAAGAGGAGGGAGTGGTGAGAATCTATTACTGATATTCTTGGAGAGGTTTGAAAAGGTAGAGCAAGTATAAAACAAAACCAAGATGTTGAAAAAAATGTAAGGAAGGAAGGGAGGGAGGGAGGAAGGGAAGGAAGGAAGGGGAAGAAAACCTTGTAACAAATAAAAGCTCTTAGAAATTGTATGTAAATGGCACACAAATACATACGCACTAATGAAAGATTAAGTTAATGAAACCTTGCAAAAAGTAGGGTTGGGAGGATAAGAAAATAGGAGTACAAAGGTAAGGAAAATTAAAGATCTGCTTAGGAATTCCATCATAAATAATAGGAATTCCAGACACAGTGAAGACAAGGCAGAAAAGTTTGAATAAAATTATTCCAAAACAACTTCCAGAATTAAAAGACATAAGTGTTCAGCTGGAAAGAGCCTATTGAGTATCCAGCACAGTGGATTAAAATAGATACTAATCGGTACATTTTCATGAATTTCAGATTCTTGGGGATAAAAGAAGATCCTTAAATACAAAGAATCAAGAATTACTAGGTTTGTGCGAAAGTAATTGCTGTTTAAAAGGTTAAAAATAATTGCAAAAACCGCAATTACTTTTGCACCAACCTAATAGAAGGGCTTCCCAATTTTGATTTATTCTAGAGGTATTTATTGAGTCCCTACTATGTGTCAGGCAGTGAACAGAATTTTAAAAAAATAATAATTTCTGCAGCTTTCATTTTGATGTGAGTAGTGATACTGATATCCAGTGATACTGACATCAGTGACTTTTTAATTCTGAGGAAAGATTACTTCAACCTAGAATTCTATACCAGCAAGATTCTTGATTACAGGTTATGGTAGAATAATAATACTCATTTTCAGATACGTGGGACTTCAGAGTTGTGCTTCCCATATTCCCTTTCTGGAGACTGCAGCTTACCGAGAAAAAGGATAAAAATTAAAAAAACAGACAAACAAAAAAAAAAAAGCAGAGGGAGTTAAGATCCCTGTAACAGGAAATCAGCATAAAAGAGCGGGCACTCCTCCTAGTCATGGTTAATAGAGACCCCAAAGTGATGACTGAGCTTAGAGAGCAACCAGTTGTAGCTGGAGCAAGTCAGAAAATTCCTCAAGTAGATCAAATTGTCAAAGCACTGAGATATTTTAACATGTTGAGAGAAGATTTATTACCCACCTAGAATAGAGTGCGGAATTGTATTAATTAGATTGTATTAGAGTTTGCAGTTGTATTATATTCAGTATATAAAAACAGGAAATTAAAAACAAAGACAAGTATTAATTAGAAACAAAATAGTGAGCAAGACACAAAAAGTAATCATAGCAAATACTGTGTCTCAGTTATCTAGGGCATTTACATAATTAATGTAGTAACATAGATAGTGAATTTAGATATAACCCCCTGAAATGATGTAACTACATTAGAAGGATAAGAAGGACAGGAATTATGTTTAGGGTGGTGGTAAGTGGACTTAGGGAAAAAAAAGAGCTTCCATGTCCAAGAGGGAGTAACGGGTGTTTACCCTCCCGCCTGAAACAAATCTTTTTTTTTTTTTTTTTAAAGGGCAAAAAAAGGGGGTGGGGTCAGGGGGACTGCTTTTTAAGGCACTAAACATAAAGCGATGAATAACAGTGATTCCTAAAAAATGGAAATAAATGAATTAAGTCCTTTAATTGTCCCTGCTTACTGCCAGGAGAGCATTTCAGGACGTGTCCCAGAGAGGAAGAACCTGGGTGGATCCCAGTAGACATCCTGAACTGAGGAGGCAGAGCTGGAGGTCTAGGGAGGCCAAGACAATGCGAGTTTTCAGGTCAGAGTTCTAAAGAAGAGAGAGAGTAGAGAGACCTACAGGTATCTGCTGAGGGTCCCTAAGGAGGCCTCAGCTAAGAATTGATCAGTATATGTATGTGAGGAAACTCCAAAGTCAGGCAAAGAACTATGTGAAAGGATTGCAGGGGAAAATCCCCCAAAGCTAACACAAGGCTGATAGTTCTAGTTTCTACTACCCAGAGTGGAAACCTTCTAATTCATGGACATTAGGTGGAATAATCAGAGAGTTCTGCCTCAGTACTGGAAAAAAAATTATCCTGATTATAACCCTTATTAGGGGAGACTGTCATGGTCTCTCCTAATAAGGGTTATAATCAGGATTCAAATGAATCAAACTGTTTTCAAGTAATTTAACTGCATTCTAAAATGAAGTTCAAGAATAAAGTAATACAAAAGTGTTCAGCCATCAATAAGGTATAATAACAATGCCTAGCATCCAGTAAAAAATTTCCAGGCATACAAAAAAAACAGTAAAATATGACCAATGAAGAGTATAGAACCAATTAAAACTGAAAATGACACAAAAGATAGAATTTATAAACAATGGTGTTAAAATTATTATTACTGTATGTCATAGATTCAACCTATTAAGCGCATCTATGGAAGACTTACAACTAACATCATACTTAATAGTGAAAGACTGAATGTTTTCCACCTTAAATCAAAAACAAGCAAGGATATCTGCTACTTCTGTTCAGAATTATACTGGGTGTTCTAGCCAGTGCATTGAATCAGGAAAAGAAAGACATCCAATTGGAAAAGAAGTAAAAATCAAGATTCAAATGAATCAAATGGATGGTCTTTATTCACCATCCATGTAGAAATTCTATAGAAACTACAAAGAAAAATGTTCTAACTAGTAAGTTTAGAAAAGGATCCTAAATATATAAAGATCAATTTTTTTCTGTATAATAGCAACAAACAATCTGAAATTGAAATTGAAAAACAATACCACTTACAATAGCAACAACAATTATTAAGTACTTAGGGTTCAATTTGACAAAAGATGTGCAAAGCCTGTACACTGAAAAGTACAAAGTCTTTTTGAGAGAAATAAAAGAAAACCTAATTGATCTATAAATTCAATGCTATCTTAATCAAAATCCCAATACGGTTTGTAGAAATTGACAACCTGATTCTAAAATTCATATGGAAATGCAAAGAACTTACCATGCCCAAAATAACTTTTAAAAGAACAGTAACGTTGGAATGCTAGCACTACCTAACTTCAAGACTCATAAAGCTACAGGAATCAAGATAGTGTGGTATGGTCAGTCCAGAAAAAGACTCACACACATATGATCAACTGATTTTCAACAAATGTACAGACAGTTTGCAAGGTATACTTTTTTCAACAAATGGATCAAAATGGATAGACCTAGAAAACAGAAAATCTGTGTCCTTGAACTCAGCAAAGATTTTTACATAAAACACCAAAACCATGATAGACGTGGTTTTGAAAAATGTTACCTTTTCATAACGGAAAAATGTTACCTGAAAGTTCATCAACATTAAGAACTTTTGATCTTCCAAAGACATTGTTAACGGAATGAAAAGATGAAGCTCAGAATGTGAAAACTATTTGCACAATACACATTCCACAAAGACTTCTCCCCAGAATATGTCTCTTAACATTTAATAAGAAATGAAATATCTCAATTACAAAATTCTTTCAAGATATTTCACCAAAGATATATGATGGTGAAAAGACATGTGAAAAGATCCTCAACGTCATTACTCTTCAGGGAAATATACATTAAAACTGCAAAGCTACCTATTAGTGTAGCTAAAATTAAAACAAAAACGAAAAACACTGAGTTAACAAGCATTGTCATGGATGTGAAACTGGAACTCTGCAAACACTGTGGATAGGAATTAAAAACCACTTTGTAAAATAGTTGGCAAGATTTTAAAAATGTAAGTACCTGCCATGTGACCGAGCCATTCCACTCTTAGGTATTACCCCACAAGAAATGAAAGCATATGTCCAATTGAACTTCACTTTGACAGTGGATGGATTCACCGAAAGATACCTGTGGTGTTGAATGTATTGGATAAAGGAGATAATTAAAGATAGTGTACCCTTTTATAAAATGAATGGCTGTCCTTAAAATTTGTATATCTTTTGGAAAAAATTAGAATTTGTTTTTGCTTTGTGTTCTTTATTGATAATTGTCTGAAATAAAAAAGTTACTTGGGAAAAAAAAAGAAAAAAGAAAGCTTATGTCCACACAAAGACTTAGGTGAATGTTCATGCCAGCATTATTCACAATAGCCAAAATGTGCAAACAAGCCAGATGACCATGAACAAGGAAGGATATGCACTGTATTGGGATACTTCCGAGCAATAGAAAGAAGTGAACTGTTGATACATGCAATAGCGTGAAAATATTAAAATCTGCTGAGTGAGAGAAATGAGAACCAAAAAAGTGCTTACTGTATGATTCCTACTACCAAAAATCACAGAAAATGCAAACTAATCCAAATGACAAAGTAATTCAGTGGTTGCCTGGGCCCCATGGGTGGGGAAGAAACATTTGGAGGTCATGAATATATACATTCATTGTAGTGGTGGTTTCATAGATGTATACATGTGTCAAAACTTATAAATGACATGCTTTAAATATGTGAAATTCTTTGTATATCACTTACATCACTAAATAAAGCTATTTTTAAAAAAACACAATGCTTCTCTTCCATAGTAGGAACTTAGAATATCTAAAACTGAAAAATCAAGAATTAAAAATATTGGTGCGTAGGTTGGGGATGTGTTATTTAAATACCAAAAGAATCAATTAAAAGTAATTTTTTTTTCTAGAGAAGTTACTTGGGGAGTGGAGTAGAACTGACGTAAAAGACTGCTGTTTTTCATAACTTTGATAAAAATAAATACTATATCTAAAATGGCTAAGGAAAAGAAACATTTTAGTCATAGGACAGGTCTATACGGGCTCATTTATCTGTTAATTAATTACTGAAGTGGGTGTAAGAGGAATTTCAATTTATTCCAATTAGGTATTAAACTTGGTTAAATTTTATTTGATAATTGAGTATTTTCCACCTTGCATTGCTATTATAGAGTTGTCAAAGTGGTGAAAACCCAAAATATTTATCCTGAAAGGCAGGACAAAATGATTCCCTTCTTTTAAAACTTGTTTTGTAAAGATTAATTAAGCTTCTGTGCAGTTATTTTCTGTACTTTATTGATTCAGGCTTCCTTGTACTCTGTAAATGTGTTGAATTATTTACACATCATGGGCAGCTAATGCTAATTCAGAACATGCCCAGTGGGACCTCAGAGCCCTGAAATGCTAAATGTAATCTGGGGATCAGTAACATTCCATTCATAAAATGCATCACCCACAGGTTAATGGAAATAAACAATAGGCAAGACAATGAGTGGATTATGCAAATGCACTGAAAAGATTTAAGCAAGGGGAGGGGACTACAAGAACCCAATTTGTGTTTTATTTAAAGGTGGATTAAGGTTTATGGTATACAAAATGATTAAAGCTACTTTGCTAATTTGCTAATGCTCTAAAAAGCACCACTGCACAAGAAAACTATCAAAATAAATTGGTTGTGGGGGGAAGGGTAACAGTGCAAAGAGGCAAGATTAAGGGAAGGAAATCTTTTCTAGGAATTGAAATGATAAACAGTGTTCTGAAGAATACTAGATTTATATGACACTTATTGGCATTTATCGGAAACTAATAAAAGATGCACAAAACTAAAACCCCATCCTAATATACCGGGGGTGCCCAAAAAAATGTATGCACATGACTTGTAGTAATCTTTTGTCATCAGTATATATTGAGTATTACAATTTTAATACAGTTTTTTCCTTTCATAAAATGTGTATATACTTGTTTGGCACTCTCTGTATACTTAAGTACTGCTCTGTGAGAAATCAGTCTTTTTACTTCGCATTAAAATTTGGTCCTATAAAGCAAAGTTAACTTAAAATAGATGTGCTTTTTGGAAAAAATTACAATGTGAAAAAAATAATTTCATTGTTAATTACATCTCAGTAGATACTATGTCTACCAAGGCAAAGGAAATAAGTACATTTCTTTTCAAGTTGTTGGTTTGAAGATTTCTAAGTCAGAGCAAGGTGGCAGCCGAAGGGCAGCCCCGGTGCCTGTAGCACTGGATCTTGGGGGTGGGGGTGGGGGCTGGCAGCAGTCAGGGAGGGGAGCTTTGCTGAACCTGTCTCAACAAAACAAGGCGTTCCCACTGGATGAAGTGGCCCTGACTTTCTGTTCTCTTTAAGTGGAAAGTGGCCTGCAGAGGGACCCCCTTGTAAAGAGCAATAAACCTGTCACCACCAGGTGACAACTCACTTCTCAGGAGCCCACTCACTCAGCCTCTGACCCTGACTTCAGAACATCCACATAACCTGCCCTTCAGTTGTAGGTGTGTATGAAGAATACAGGGGCCTAGAAATGCTTGGGATAAATGATTCCATGGGCAAAAGCTGCAGAAGGTGTGTGTTTTGTGTGGGGAGGTTGGGGAGTTAGACACCAGCATAGACAGGCAAATGTCAGGAAAGGGGAGCTGGAACTTTGTCCTAGAAATGTGTCTGTGATGTGTGTTTCCATCATAAAGCACACATAATAATTGCGGAAAGAAATGGGGAAGTCATTTCATCCCATCACAGAGCTTGTTTAACGAAGACATGATTACAGAATGCATTTTAAGTATCTTTACTTGTAGGAGCCCAGTGGTTCTTTTCTGATTACTATATATTCTTTCTGTAGATGTGTCATCAAAACCTTGGAGCCTTTTTCATCACAGTTTGCACCCTTACTGTTTCTGTTTCTTCTGACATTTAAATCATGGGACCGGGTAAAACCTCAGCAGTTCACATTTTCCCAGATGGGTTGATGCTCTGTAACCTTTTTTCATCGTTCTCCAATCTTGCCAGGTAACAGAAGAGGGAATTATTTCGCAATTTGGATATTAAATGTTTGACATTTTTGTTCCTCCTTTTGTTTTTGAAGATACTGTTTTCCCTTTGGACGACCTGAAGGTGCCCTGAAAGCAACACTTTCTTTACTGGAAAGGGTATGTTAGAACATTACTTTATAAATCCTATTTACGTTGTCAGCTGCTGTGTATTTTAGTTATTGAACTAGGCAGGCAGTCTCATTTCTCATGAGTGTGTCCTGAGTCCCGCACATGTCATCAATTTCTCACCTTTTCTTGCTACATTGACGTTCTCCCTACATCCTGCTTCTTCCTCCCCAAAGCCTTTCTAAAACCCACCACTGCCATCGTATGCTGAGTTCATGGCACTTTTTTTTTCAGTATCTATTTTTCCCATCTGTTTTTCCCCTCATGAAACAGTCTTTTTTTTAATTAAGTATAATTATGTTTTTCAGACTTCACAGTTCTTTTATTATTCCTCTTGATTTATTTGTATTTCTACCTGTCATATTCCTTGTACCTGTAAGACTTTATCATTTAACACTCACAAACATATCATTCATTGTATTCCAAATTCATCTCAGAATTTATTTCAATTCAATCTGGGTGTTAACTTTTAATGAACTCATAAGTTGTAGAAATTCATTTTCCCTCAAAAAATAAATAGTCAACAAGGTTTCATATCCATGTTGAAAAACCATTTATTAATGAAAGTATATTTCACTCCTGTGTTTGTGGCAGACTAGGTTTGAAATTAGGTATCATTGTCATCTGTCTATAAAATGATTCATACGTTCGTTGGCAGCTAACAGTTATGTAGTGTGGACAGCTCTTACTCCTTATCAGTACTAACAAGAATGTTTAGAGACCATCTACAGCTCATTATTATTATTATTCTGGTCCTGATTTATTGACGTCAAGCACTTGTTCTTGTCCATTTTCCTGCCCAATGAATTCTAGATAGTGTGTTTTTTATTAGCACCTCTATGAAAAGCAAAAAGGGAAAACATTTTCTTCAGTGATTTAAGGAGCTGGGAGAAGAGGGCCAGAACTGATGGATAAAATGAGCTCTTTGGCTTATAGATAGGTTTCATCTATATATCCCTGTCTTATCCTTGATTGCTGTCAGTTGTGTGATTGAAGTATTGTTGTAGTAATTGCCTGTTTTAATAGAATTTTTATAATATTAATAGTTGCATGTAACTCAAGCTTTTTAAAGTATACATTTTATCGTATTCATTAAGGTGTCATGGATAAGATGAAATCCTGAAAGATAGCTTTACATTTTGGCACCACATCCCATCCTGAGTACCTAGGGCAACTGCTCTGTCAGCTGTTTCTAAGGGACGGCCCCCTCCTCCTTTCCCCTCCTGGCAGGGAACAGTTAGTGGTGGCGACCTGCCCTCACGCTCGGCCCTAACAGGTGACAGGATGAACAGTGACCTTTACTCCAGCAACAGTCACTAACCACATCTCTTACTGAATTAAGAGAGAAGCAGTAAAAGCCATATCTTCATTTTCATATCTCTGTGCTTACTGACATCTTAGAAAGCTAAAATAACATCTACCTGTGAATTCTTGATACTTATGATACCTTGGAAGAACATGGGGAGGAAGCATGAAACTCACAGAAGTGGTGTCTCCCTTTCTGTATTCAACCAGTACCTGACCTGTGCTTGCTTGAAAGGGGCATTCAGTTCCGCCCTCTCCGAGTGAATTGTGCCCAGCCCCTAGGTGATAGGACCTACTGCCTGATTTCAACCCAGAACTCACCTCTGTAACACATATATACATTCTAATTTTAACAGCTGTTTCTATTATTTAAAAGTTTGTCACCATGGGAAAGCCTAACAGTAAAGTTTATGGTTCTGCATATGGTAAAAAATTAATCTTAAATTTTAGCAACAATCACATTAAAAATAATAGTGCATTTCATGTTTGTATATTTTTTACTATAAGTAGAAGGATTTTTCTGGCTATAAAGAGTCGAATGTGCAGTTCTAATTAAATTACCCAATTCATGTCCGTGTGCCAAAGATTTTTAATATGAGAATATGAAGAATAATCGAAGTTGATGGGAGAGGAGGCTTTTCAATGATGAAGTTTGCTATTTTTAAAAGGAAACTTCGCCTAACAAAATTAACATACATCGTCAAGGATCATCAGTGCTAAAATTATTTAATAAATTTGAGGTTATAAAATTCTTAGTGCCCAGGTTGATCGAAAGAGAATGAAATAAGAAAGCATAAAATGCGTGTCTTTATGTTCTTTCATGATTTCTTTCAAGAAAGACTAATAGGACAGTAAGAACACTTAAAAGTATTGTCTTCTCTATAGTAACATTATGCTGTATACTTTATAGTTTGAATGTAAGCAAAGGAAGAAAAACCCCATTAACTGTATGGAAAAATAGAATTTGATTAATAGTGTAATCAAAACTTATTGTGAGCAGTTTTATCACCCAGAAAGTTTTAAGGAAAATTATCGGTGAGTCATTATAAAAATGATGAAATACATTATATTTTGAATTCTGGATATAATTGCATTTTCCCCTTGCCAGTAGTAATATATTTTTTTTCTTATTAAAGTTTATTGGTAATATTTTTAAAGAAAGAAAATCCAAAAACACAGTTTAGGAACCCAGCAGAAAATAAGCAGTCTTTTTCTAATTTCAGAAAGTTTTCATGTATTTTAACATTCAATGTTCCATTTCACTAAGACAAGGAAGTTTTCTCCTTCCTCAGTAGATCACAATAACTAAAGTTCAATTAGTGAAAGGCACGGTCTTGACTTTTACACAGCTCAAAAATGACGCTTATTCTTAATGGAATTTTTGTTACCTGTTTTCATATATGTTTTCAAAACATTTAAAGCTTTTAAATTAGGGATGGATGTGGAAGGCAAACTTTATTTATTACTTGTCCCAAGGACTTTAATCCTGATCTGAAACAGCTGCTCTAATGGTGTCATGGGTCCCTGGAGGAAGAGTGACAGTCACATGAGTGGTGGCTTGGCCTGTGGGAGGTTTTGGTGCCCAAATGAGGCTCTGACAGGGGAAACCCAGATTGGAGGCTTACTGCCCAGTTGTGAAGTGCCCACTCATTACTTCCCCCGGAATTACCTAGGACCCCTTCCTACTAACAGTCAGGTCTAGAACAATTTGTGTAATTTATCTTTAATATTTTATGCAATCTCTCTCTCTCCCTCCCTCCCGTTTACCTCCCTTCCTCTCTTCTTTTCTCCCTCCCTCCCTCCCTCCCTCCCTCTCTGTCTCCTCCCCCTCACTGTCTCTCTCTCTTTCTCTCTCTAGGTTTTAATGAAAGATATTGCCACTCCCATACCAGCAGAAGAGGTGAAAAAAGTGGTCAGAAAATGTCTCGAGAAAGCTGCCTTGATCAATTACACTAGACTCACAGAATATGCCAAAATAGAAGGTCAGTGCAGTGAGCAATTGCCAAAGTGGCAGTGTGAGCCAACAATGCCTATTAACTGAATTTTCTGTGCGAAGTCCTTTCCTTTCCTGAACAAACCTGTACCGAGGCAAAGGGAAATGTCTCATTAAAATCTCAGCTGGTGAACTGAAGAGCTTTTTCCTATTCATTGCTTTAATATGCCTCCTGGGACTCTGCTTGAATGAAAGACCCAGGATTCGTGCTTAAGTTGTCCTTTGTTCTTATTTTGAGTTTTCAAGAAACCAAAAGGTGTTTTCATGGGTTGTGTTTTTTGACATTACTGTAAGTATGTTTAACATTTAAACTATGGACAGTGTATTCTTTTCTGATCAGTAACAGTGTAGTATTACATAGTTTTATTTTCTATTCTGCATTGTTACTCAGAGAAGGAGGAAACTTGTTGCTTATCATGAGAGCTGAAATAAACTGATAGAATTCCCTGCAACTTTTAATTGCTTGCAATATATTGATGCATTTGGAAGATTAGATCTCTTGAGAGGACTGTGCATTTTTTTTCCTCTTTCTTTAGGTTTTATTCATTAAGGTATTGATATTTAAGATGTTTAGAAATAAGTAGATTGAAATTTGTGGCAAAGTCATACAATCAGCTTTTATTCAGTAGTCCTTTGATTGATGAAAGTAATAGAAAGGACCTTAAATTCTTTAATTATAAAACTAGCTAATATAGTGTAGTATTAACTAGGGAGGAAAAAAGTTTTCAGTGTTTAATACTTATAAAAATAAAAAGTAAGTCATTCATTAGAAAATTTTTAGTAACTTTTAATATAAAATTGTACATAAGGAATTATAAATTTACTAATTAGTTGATATTATGATAGTTTCACCAAAATGGGACAATGAAAAAGATAGATAATTGGCTGTGTCATATCCTTTTTTCTCTCCAAATATGATCAAGCTTTCTAACAAGCATGCAATAACCAACCTCCTGAGTGATTAACAAAAAAGCCATCCCATCACTATAGCAACCAATATTATATCACGAGAGTAACAACATGAAACCTCCTTAGTTACCAGTTTAACATCATTAATTATGATATCATGTTGTGTTAAAGCACAAGCAATGAATATTAGATCATTTTGGGGAAAGTGGAAGATAAACAGATTGGTTTTCACATTTTGAATACTCATTCAAACAGTTCTCATACTTTGGGAATAGTGAGTGTTATGAACGCGGATTGAAAGAATTGGTATAAAAATAGACATATTAAAGCCTTTCAAATCTGGCAGAGATAAAAATGTGGACAACCTTAATAAACACAATATTGTTTTATCCAAATATATAATGAACATTATTCAAAACAACTATGAGAATCCTTTTGTTCTTAACCATCCAGTTGACCATTACCTTACCCAAGATTACTGAAAAAATATGCAGTATATTTGTATATCTTTGTGTTTATTTCTAATCATAGAGTACATTCAGTTATGTCCAAATGAAGACCCTTCTTTTATTTGTACACAAGCATGGGCTTCTTTCATTAATCAGTAAGACAGACAAACAAGGCAACCACACGTGATCTGAGAGATGGTGTTATTCTTCTGATCACACATACAAACAAGCCTTGTTAGAGAACAGCCTAAATAGGACCAAATGGTCAGTGAACAGGGGCTGTCCCACCTCTCCCCTTTCTGGAGTTACCCTCTCTAACCTCCAGTGTGAGAACATTCTAGAAAATGGATCCTAGAAATGTAGCTGGATAGAACTCCTGAGCAGTCTCCTTTCAAAATAACAAAATGCATGCTTATTAGATGAAAAAAAGTCTGTGCTCTGTATTACCTCCTTTCCTCCCCTTTTTTGTATCTTAAAAAATAAACAGCTTTTGTTTTAGGCTCAGGATCAGATCACAAACAAAGTCAAATTTAAGTTAGAAATAGGAAGTGAGCGACTTTTCTTTGCTGGATTAGCCTTCTATATTATGTGAGCAACATGGGTGGTATTTGCTTTTCTCCTCAATTCTCTTTTCTTATGTTTTAGGCCCAGCAGAAAAGGAAACAGGTAACTGATGTTCGTGCATGCATGTGCCATTGTTTCTAATGTGGTGGTGTTGTGTTTTGCTATTATGAATAGTTCTTTCCTTTGCAGGCCTCCTATTAGATCACTTCGAACTAAGGCAGTGAAAATACTTTTATTTTATCAGAACTATTACTAATGCTTTGTAGGGAAAATAGAGGCCATTTTTCTCTAAAGTTCAGCAGTGTTTTTTGATACGAATTCAAAGCAAAACACCTGAGGCTGTATTAATGTTATGCATTATGTTTTCAGCGTGGTCTCTAATCTTATTTGGAAGCTGTCGCCAGAATTTGAAGGGCTCTTACAACTAGAAAAGAGAACCATCTTTCCTTTATCACTCCTGAAAAATAACATTAAAGTGCAAAAGCATAAATGCTATTAAATGAAAAATAAGCAGCTCTTAACTTTGAAAGCTGTTAATCGTAGGAATGCGCAGAGGTGATGAAATCCCATTGCAAGAAATTGCTAGGAAAGAGTTACTCTGGGCCTCTGAGTTTTGAAAGGTTGTTACGTTTTTCTGTTATCACGGTTGTAATTATTTTAATGACATAGGCCGTTATCTATTCGTCCTATCTGTCTCTTCGTCAGCCCCCTGCAGGCAGGCTCTGTACTGGACTTGTATTCCCGGGTCACTTGTATCCCCAGCAGCCAGCACTATGCTGCCAACACCACACAGTTCTTAGTACTTGGGACAGAGACAGGTTAGTTAGTTTCATTGGAAACAATGGATCAAGAGACAAGTGATCAACCTTTCTAGTCCTAGTTTGCGTATCCCTGTCCAGTTTCGCATGCAGTGTTATAGACGAGTTTGCTTGGGTGGTTTTCAACTCAAATCGTCTGCTAAGAGCTTTGTTTCTGTTGCTTTCCTATGTTTTTCAAGTCTTTTCCAGCATTTGACCCCAGAAAGAGTCAGGAACCAAACACTCAGAGCCAGGAAAAAGGGGAAAGGACATACCTAGGTAGCATGATAACGAAAGTACACTTTAGGAAAAAATTAATTAGAAAACAATATGAGACGGCCAGTCCCTTTTATGATGGCCCACTGTGGTAGCAGCAGTCCCACGCTCTTTAACGAACTTTTTTGAAACCTCTTCTGGCATTTTATCCCCCATAACATTTCTGTTGTTCAAATCGTTTTTATCTGTAGTTTATACTGAAGACGTCCAGGGTTGTTAGTGGCTTTCCCACTGCTGTAGAGGAAATAGGTCGGCCAGCTGGGACCAGAGCCAGGTGAGCAGAACCCCAGCCCACAGAGGCTCCTCTCCTTCCCCTGTGACATAGGAAGGGGTCGCGCTGCCCCTTCATGAAGCGGAGAGAGCACTTTCTGTCCCCTGTGTGCCTCACATCCACCAGATAGAAGCCTTCCCGTCACGCATAGTGAAAATCTGTACCACTGCTCAACTGTACAGCCTGGTGACGCTAGGAAACATGTCTTTTAAAATTTAAATGCTTGCATGGAAAAAAAATCCGTGCAGTCTCAGTAATTGAAGTGGATCGAAGGGAAAGCTAATCTCAATTGCAGACTGTTCTGAAGTAGCAAAGGAGAGGCTTTTAAAACATGCAGTTATATCCCGTTAGTTGTAGTTAGTTGCAAGTTAACAGGGTTATTTAGTAAATGTTTAGGGGGTACTTTTAAAAGTGAGTAAATAAATGACAATATCAATGGCATGTGTAAGAACTCAAATGCTTGATAACACTTGCAGACGGTACTCTCTCGAGCGTCATAATCATTATCCTTGGTTAGTGTGTACTGTAGAGAAGAGTAAAAATCTGCCCAAACGTTGTCGTAATTTTGTCATCTATTGACTGTCTATTGCCGTAGGGGTTTTGTATTTACACTGCTTCAATAGTTCCCTAAACACCTCTACAAAATAGATATTTTACAAAAGAGGTAACTGAGACTTCAGAAGAGGTTAGCAACTTGTACAAGGCTGTGCCGTCGCTATTAAAATCCAACAAACCTGAGATTGCACCCATGTCTCTCAGATACCAGAACCCTAGTCATGCGCTTTGCACTGGCTGCCCTGCCTCCAAGGCTGTCTGATTCAAACCAATGGCATTTTCTGATAAACGTCTCAACCACATCACAAAAGCCAAGGGTTAATATTTGTAGGGCTATTTTTTTTCCAAAAAATAAGGATGTTTATTTAATAATAAGGACAAACCCTTATGTGTCAAGCACTATTCTAAGCACTTCACTTGTATTCCTTACAATAACCCTTTACAATAAATACTATTATTATTATTATCCCTTTTTCAGGAAACTAAAGCAGAGAGGTTATTAGCTACCAGCTGGGCTCTGGGCACATAGTTAGTTAGTGGGAAATTAGACCCTACTATGTACCTGTTATATAATTATAGAAGCTATCTTCTTATTTTTCTATGTCTTCTGCCCTCCCCTTTCTGAGTAAGCCTGTGTAATTAAATATGCACTCAGTTAAAATGCATGGCCGTTCAGAAGGGAGTCTGGAATGGTGCTCTCGCACAGAAATATGACAGAAGCCGTGTATGTAACTTAAAATTTTCTGGTAGTCATATTGAAGAAGTAAAAAGAAACAGGTGACATTAACTTAATGAGAGCTTATTTAACCCAATCTATCCAAAATATTATCATTTCAAAATGTATTCAGTATACAAATGTATTCAGAATTAGTGAGCTACTTTACATTATTTTTGTCATACAATGTCTTTGAAATCCAGTGTGTTTACTCTCACAGGGCCTCTCAGTTACAGGAGCCCCATTGCAAGTACTCATCTGCCACATGTGGCTTGTGGCTGCTGAATTGGACATCAGAGGTCTCTAGTGTGAGGCTCAGAGTTGGACTCCAGCCTCTGCGCCTTTTTATTTCCCCACACACACACCTGACAGTGTCAGGTGTTGAAAGTGATTGCAATCTGCAGCCTCCCCCTAACTCACAGCATCTCACTCACCCTCTTCCCTGCTTTATTTTCCTCTGTAGTGCTTATAACTGTTGTCCTAGAATGTTAGCTCCACAAGGGCGGGGCTTTTGGGTTTTAATGACTGCTAGATCTCCAGTGCCAAGAAAAACGCCCAGTGTATATTTGTGACTCGATAAATATTTACTGAATGAACAAATGAGCGCATGGCACAGAATGATCAGGCTGTGGCAGAGAGAACATCTGTAACCTGGCAGGCTGGCTTACAAAAGGGCATTCGAACCGAACACTGGCTGTTTCACAACGCAGAGCAAAAACTAACTACTTAAAACATAACACGATTGGAAGAATAAACTAGAATTTCAGACCCTTGTTGGTGGGGGAGGGGCGAGGAAGCATTAACTCTGGATCACAGAAGCTAGATCACAGATGCATTAAGAGTACCTAGTAATCTAACCTGTTTCCATTGTTTCTGTAATTCAGGATGGTGATCAGGTTTGACGCAGTTCTCTTCCATCCTTGGAAATCTTCAAATTCTCCATTGGCAGCGCAAACTTGCAGAATAAAGGGATTTTACAAGTTGATAATAGATTAAATGAAACAAATGACCTCTCTCTAATGCCTTCTTCCCTTCCTGGGCACTATTTGCATGTGTTTCATGAGAACAGATCGTTCATTTTAAAAACGTGAAATTTCTAGAAAGCTTTTTTCTTTCTTTTTCTTAATTTTAAGAAATGTTTGAGATTTATACCGTGGCAAAATCAACTGGGTTTCTTCTTTGGTTTAATTTGATCATTAACTGTACTATTTAGGTAATAGTAACATCCTTTTTATTTGTAATCTAGGATTCAAAATAATGCTGAAACTTCGTTTTCCTAACTGTGTTATTTTAATCACATGCCTGTTGATGAAAATTAGCTATTATTTTTAAAGAAGAAACAATTTGTTCTTCAATTCAAGGGATTTCTTGTAGACAACAACAGCAATACATCTAATAGCAGTCCCATCTTTCTCCTGAAATCTACATGTGTTGTGACTTACGATATAAGAAGGGAGACCTATTCCTTAGAGCTCACCTTGACCTGAGATCTTTTGCACAGATTTGGTACCTAGGTTTATTGTGAATCCAGAGCCGTTCGTGGAGGTGGCCTAAACAAAAGGTCGCATGGGATGAGCAGGCAGGCTTTGTGCAGTCAGGCTCTGTCTGGGCCCTCTGGTTGCCAGGCTCCCCCATCTAACTCCCAGTGTTCTCATTTTCAGTCTCAGTTGAACGGGATAGAGACGCTTTCCCAGAGGGCTGGTCTGCTTACTTTCTTTGAGAGAAATTGCAGTGTGGCAGTCCTTACGTCATTAGCATGTGTTTGCCATCGGGGTGGCATTTTAATTTAGCACTCCATTGTCAGAGTGTAGTGATAAATAATAAATAAAATTTGTTCTGCGTAAGGATGTATGTGTATAGAAGAGAGTATATGAAACACTGCGCAGTTAATGAAAATATTTTTCTTTGAGAGTAATGATGTACTAATATTTCTAGGATAACATACTCATAAGTTTTCTCTTGTAAAAGTTTTTTATTTCTTTATAAATTTGATTTAAAATTTCTCTCAGTATTATATGTTACCATGAATTCAGGTTACTAATGACTAAATAATAGATCTGAAAATTTGCATTTCCATAAACACCGACAACACGTTGCAAAAGATAATTTGTGTGTTAAAAAACCAAAAAGTACCCTTACCCTAAAAAGAATACAACAGATAATTTAAAAATTTCTCTCCCGCCTTTTTGTATAGTGTGGCTTAGAGGCAGGACCTTGTCCTGAAAGTAAAACCTTGGTGACAATTTCTGCTTCTGAGTCACTGAATGATTTAGGGACAAATTGAACGATACAATTTCTGGCTCTCAAACAAATTGTCTTTTTCTTTAGAATATTTGAGAACATCATATAAATCTGTAAAAAGTTTTTAGTTTGTAAAGTATGTTTATCTATAGTAAAAACCCATTGCTTGAGCTACATTTATTTAGTGTCTGCGAGCACCTAGATAGGGACCAAATTAAAATTTAGTCTTGCACTATATATAAAGAAAAGCTATGAGTATTTTTCAGATGGTCAGTGAAATATTTCAATTACCTAAGAAGGTAATTTTTTCTGATAGCAGTAAATTACCTCGATTTCCATTATCTAATATGATACAATGGAAATGTTAATTTTAAACTATTTTTATCAACAAGTTTCTATCAATGTATTGAATCAGATGTCTTAACACTACTTTCTTGCCATTCTGTTAGCCTTATTCTATGTAATGTATGCACCAGAAAGTTTTAAGACCATATTCTCTTTTATGTACTCTATAACTGATATGAATTCACTTTCGCCTTTTCCACATCTGTTGTGGAATGAATGAGGATTTCTGGTGTGTTATTTGCTCACCTTTTCTCCCGCCACTTGACTAGCCACTCAACATAACAACCCCACAATAAATAATCTGCTGTCACACCAATTAGTTAGCTCATGACAATGCTTACAGATTAATTCCTATGTATCAGAAGCTGTTTTGGGGGCATAATAAACCGGGTTGCAGGGATCATTGACTAGAAGAGGCAAGTGAAGACTCCATTTGCCTATGCCTAACAGTGCTGTACAGCTCTGTGAGTACCTTCCGTTAGCTTAAAACAAGGAAACACATGGTATGCAGGGTCACAGTGGTTCTTTGCATACACAGGTAACTAACCAAGTGAAAAGTCAGCTGAGGATGCGAGGAGTACCTTGATACCAGCGACAACATGATGGTAATGCTTGGGAAGCTTCCAGGGCCTCTGTACTATACACACAGCTTTAGTGTCCAAAGGAAAGGACGAGGGTTCTGTCAACTCCAGACAAACCATAGGGGCGCTTCAGGACGCTGAGCTCTCTCTATTCTAAAACTGGTTTTGAGTCTGCGTTCCTTTAACATCCTTCCTGTTTTACCTGCATTTAATGCTGAGAAAGCAGTAGGGTATATTACTCCCTATAAAACAGCTGCTGGCAGCGCTGTCGTGCACCCCTCTGGTTTGGGCTTTCTGTCCCTTCTATTGGAACTAACATTGCCAAGAAGGATTTGTCAGCCTCTGCTGAGGTGTCCTGTGACCTAAGCAAGCAGCACCTTCCCTCGATCCAGTCTCTTTGTCAATGAATCATCCCGGCCTTCTCTCCTCTTTTAATGTGATTTTTGTAGGGTGAGATATAATAGATAAGGGCCGTCTCAATCAGGGATGGTCATAGTTAATCCCACATATAGAAATGAAAACATGATTCAATCTTGAACAATGTTCTCTTTCTAAATCAGGCTCTCATAGGAACTAGATCATAAGTTTCGATGACGCCTAACTTAGGATATTTGAGGGCAGACGCTCCTTTCAACTCTGTAAGCATAGTGACCCTCAGCTTTCTAGGTCTGTACCTAAAACGTACTGGCTCCCCATGACTCCTGTTCTCCAGCATCAGGGGATCTGAGGTGTTCCTCACGGCTGACTCTCCCACCTGTGATATTGACCCCAAGTCCACCTACCTCTTCCTGGGTGGATTTTACTCCATCCTGTGTCTCTTTTTTCCTGTGGCTTATACCTCTGTCTTTTTTTTTTAAAAGATACTTCCTTTCCATCTATAGCCATGTTATCACCCTAAAAAATGCCTTACCCTGAGCTATGCATCTCCTTCCAAAGAACAGTGTACGGTCATCTCTCAGTATCTAAAGGGGATCCCCTATAGATACCAAAATCCATGGATTTTCAAGTTCTTTATGTAAAATGGTATAGCATTTGCATATAACCTCCACATATTCTCCCATATACTTTTAATCATCTCTAGATTACTTATAATTCCTAATATAAAGTAAATGCTATTTTACATTCTTATATAAAATTGGTTGGAGTTTTTTGTTTGTTTGTTTGTTTTTGTTTGGGTCTTTTTGGTTTTGTTTTGTTTTTTTTGAGTGCGTGGTGATGAATGCAATGATGAATATAATTTAGCACCACAGTCTTAATTTCATGCTGAGGAAACAACAGTTTTCCCCACCATTACTTTTGCACCATCAGTGTAAATGTCAACAGAATTAAAAAGGCAAACCACCTTAGTATTATGATGAAAATAGTTTTGACCTCACAGACGCCCAAAAGGTCTTGGGGCTTCCATGGACCACACTGAGAAAGCTGGTCCCACCATCAGTCAGCTAGAAAATATAAAGAACAATAAAGTACCTTTCAGAGTAACCACCAAACTATGAGGTATCCAGGAATTAACTTTATCAAAAGCGTGTGTAACTTCCTAGACCTTTATAAAGAAAAATTTGAAATTCAAATAAAGGTCATGGAGAATAATCTGAATAGATATTTAGACCAGTCCATGACTTTAAGATGGATGGTTTCATAGTATAATATACAAGTATAAAACTCTTAAATTAATCTATAAATTCACTGCAGTGTCCATCAGAATTCCAGGGATTTTTTGTTTGTTTATTAAAGTTTATTGGGGTGACAATTGTTAGTAAAGTTACGTAGGTTTCAGGTATACAATTCTGTAATATGTTATCTATATATCACATTGTGTGTTCAGGGTTTTTTTTTTAAAGAACTTGATAAATTTACTTAAAAATTTAAATGGAAGAATAAAGAGTTCTGAATAACTAAGTCAACTTAAAAAGGGGAGAAAGAAAAAACAGAGTGTGGAGACTTGCCTTGCCAGATACTAAAACAAATTACAAGACTATTCATTACCAACGCCCACAGTAAGGCAGACACTCAGAATAGAAAAGTAGAGACGACTTAAAGTCCTCATTTAATATTCTCGATAGGTTCTGCAACTTGAAGCAAAATGACAGATAATGAAACCAGTAGGCTGATTACCATAGGCTGATTGATATAAACAAGAGTTATTTCCTGTGGCATCTCATCAACATTATAACAAAACAACATTGAGCGAAATGAGTTACCTGAGGATCTGCTGTACATACGTGCTTCATCTGTAGTAAAGTGAGACCCACAATTAGTGGGAAAGGATGGGCTGTTTGAGAGATGATGTTAGAAAGATGGACTTACTACATGGAAAAAAATGAGCTGAATTCCTCTCTGATAGAAACACGGTCTCCAGAGAAATGAGAGACCTTAATGCAATGAAGAAACTATCAACCACTATAAATTTAGCATTTCTCTTTATTGTAATTATCCCTGATTAATATTTTACCTTTTCACTTCCTCGATGTTTTTCTAAGTTTGTTTAATACCTATTTCAGATGAAACAACATTGTTTTAGCTTTCTTATAAAATGTAGTATGTTGTTTTTTTATTTGTTAATTCTCTACATAGAATTGTCAGCCAACTACTTATATTTGGAAAAAAAAAAAAATATTTCCCACACTCTGAACTGATGCCGTGAAATCTCCATGAATCAGATTGTTGCACGAGGTAGTGCATCAAGAGTTCTTCATTAAACATATTCCAGATTCCCTGGGATCTGGAAAAACAATCCTATATTTTTCCAAAAGCTTCTCTTTAATGACTATTTGCCTTCTGTAGAAAATTTTAGCATGAACAAAAGCACCTTCTGATAAAACAAAACGTTTTATGTATCATCTCCTTTCCTGTGCTCCTTACTGAGAATCATCCCTCAGCCGGAATCTGTAACACTCTGAGCAGCTCTTGCTAAAATCTTCTCCCCTTCCTCTGAAGATGCAGGGAAATCTCATTACACGTGTTCAGTGCCTGTCCCTTAAAAGGTCTCAGAAAGGATGTCAGCTTACTCAGATCATTTGACAGTGTGTCATGTATTTTTTTTTTTTTTTTTACTTTTGCATGGAATGGGATTCACAGATAAACAGTCTCGAAATAGCAAGCTTTCTTCCTTTCATGAGCAATTCTGCAGAATATATAATTCCCCAACTCCAGAGTTTGAAACCAACTGATGGATGACCCTCTTGTTTATTTACTAACATGTGTCAACAGGTAAACCAAGTGACATACAGCAGTGTGGCTCTGGCAACACCTTGTTAATCTGAGTAGTTTAGATGTATTAAGACGTCTTTTCCAATTGGCCAAAACCAGCGTAATGCAAACTGACAGGTTTCTACCTCTTTATTTCCCAACAGAGTTTGTAAGTACGCAAAGCCTGGACAGTTTGGGAAATTAGGAAGAGTTCGTTACTTGTCAGCCATAATTAAGTGGCCCTACAGCTTTAAGCACTAAATTAAAAGGTCTAATCAAAGCATTTGTAGTACCAGTTTTTATTATTATTATTTCAAGAGGGAAACCTATAAAATACCCCTGAGGCATCTTTGCATGCATACACACATCCACAGTGGCTGGCAGACCAGGATGTTAACACTGTAGAAATATTTAAAATGTCACTAAGCCCAACCCTACCTTCTACATTTGGACTTTATACTTGTCCAACTAGGAGACTTTCTCCAAATCTTAGCACCAAAGATATTACCACTACTATGCATGACTTGTCTGCCCTAATAGATACTGATTATGTATTAAAGGACACAAAGACATACAGACAGACATTAAGATCTTTTGAGTGACTTCTTAGCACCCAGGGCTCTCAATCTTTTCAAATGGTTATCTTTTATATTGTGGTTGCTCTGTCCAGGAATCTTCTCTTTCCAACTCCTTTAGTGTGCCTCCTAGCTGGCAAGCCTCCGGAGTCCCTTTCACCTTCCCTGTTGCCCGCTCCTGAACGACCATCTTCACCCACTGCCTTCTTGGGTCCTACCTTGCATGGCCTCCCTTGTTCAAGGGCACTCTTTCTCCTTAAGAAAGGTATAAGGCCCAAGAGTAGGATGCAATGTATTCAGTGCACAAAGGATGAGGCATGAAATTAAGACGCTATAGACCTTAATTGTGTGATAGTTTAGTGTTAGCCTGGCAGCTATTATAATTGAGATTATTCTGATGGTTTTTAATTTCTGAATCTGGATGATATTGTGGGGAAATGGGTATGATGCAGTAAAATCAAGGAGGAGACTATTTATTAGTTTCAGCAGCTGAATATACCTGTGTGGGAGAGAGAGAGAGAGAGAGAGAGAGAGAGAGAGAGAGAGAGAGAGAGAGAGATCATAGCTAATGACCAGTCTTTAGAAAAGCTCCTGTTAAGCAATTAGTTAGCAAAATCACCTGGAAAAATGTCATGCTGTCATTAGAATCTTACAACAGTTCTGGCCAGAGCCAACCAAAGCCAAGTAAATGTACATGATAGCAAACTTGCTTCTTTCTCGAGTCTTCTAGTCCCTGCAGCCAGCAACCCTGTGACAGTATTTTCTTAGTCCTGTGAGATCTTAGATCTTCCAGCTTCATGTACTTAAGGAGAGCCAGGGCCTCAATAGTTAAAAGGACAAATTTAATAAAACTCAAGCCAAGGGGTCTATATTTCTCCACTCTCACAAATCACGTATCTGTAAAGCCGGTGACAGGTGTTAAACCAAATATTAAATTGTATGTGTGTGAACTAGTAATCTTTTTTCTGTAACTCCATCACCATCACCTCTTATTTTAAGATCTTAAAAGGAGAATATGCCTCCTAAAGAAAGTTTCACAAAGCATCACTGACATTTACCTCCCATATATATCTGTATTTTTATGGCCCATCACTCATGGGTCACCACTGGCTATTGGCTCATGGAGATTGCTCAGTTTGGAGCCAGTCTGGCTGCCAGTGGCCTATACCCAGTGGCATATTCTCCTTTGTTCCACAGCTGACCATTTGCTTAAAAATGAATTTACTGATATGAAAAATAATCCAGGTAAAGTAGTTCATGTGACTGTGACCACAGGACAATTTCAAAGCACTATATTATTAGCATGGTTAATTCCAAAGAGGTATTAACTGGAACTTTTGCTTTAAATAACAGGATCATTAAACGAGTTGGCCCCAAAGGGAGCCTTGGAATTAGGAGGCCACAGACCTATTGTTTTCAAACATCTGTAGCATTAGTATTCTCATGGATTTTGTTTAAATGGCTATAGGCCATAGCATCCCAGTTCAGTTATTTTCATTCATCCAAGGATTGTCCAAATATGTACACCGTCCTATCTGGAATAACATTACAGGAGGTAAAATATGTTTAGATTCTACAGAGAAAAAAAAAAAGCCACCTTTGTTCTAAAATGCACTTTCTATAAAGATGTAGCTGGATTTTAGGTAAAAGAGAAAATAATCTAGTTTAAACAGGTCACCTTTGTTTTTCATAAACATTAGGCGTTCTCACAGTATACTTCCCAGACCCGCATTTCCTGGGAACTTGTTAGAAATGGGAATTCTTGGGCCCCACACACAGGACCTACTAAATATAAAACTGGGACTGGTGCTAAGCAATGTGTGTTTTAACAGGCTCTCTAGGTGATTGTGAGGGCCACAGATCTATATGGAAGATACTCCATTTATTGATCACAGCAATATGAATTCCAACATTCATAGAACCATAATAGCATGTAGGTTGCAGACAGACAAACTAGGAGAGGGAGTCAATGAGACACCATTCTCTTGCATTAGCTGCCTAGGTCAGGTCTTGGGGGTCAGATATTGGATAAATATAATTAGATTGACCCTAACGAGTTGGGGAAGCGGGGTTTAATTTTAGAAACTACCTCTCCCCTAGATTCTGAGGCCGTCTTATTAACCAGAAAGTTATATACTGTTCCCTCTAGGGGACTAAGTGAGAGAGTTCCCCACCCCCCCAGAATCATCTCATCTAGAGACAAGCTCTAAAGAAAGTAGCAGACAGGTTTGGAGGGGAGGGGTGTTTTTGTTTAATGGCAAAGGAAGTATTTGATCTCCTACCCCCTTCCATCTTGGGATGAAAAGGCCCATGACTGTTGCCATCTGGCCCGGATTGGGACGCCCAGCTGCCTACCTGTGTTAGGCTCTGGCACTGTGTTGCTTAGCACAGGTTGCTGGTGGAGAGGTCCAAAAATTTCAGTAAAAACTTAGATTTTCCAACTGACTCAGATCTGACAAGAATTAAGGTTTAAGTGAGGACAGGCTAGAAAGCCAGTAAAAATTCCCTGAGCCAGCCCAAAGGGATTGATGAGTGGAAGAAGGCATCGGACATGGAGACTATCACTCCGATGGAATCTTTTCTGATTTCTAATTCGAACAAAGTGTTTCTGTGCCCCTAGCGGTGTGTGTGTGTGTGTGGGGGGGGGGGGTTGTGAGGGATGTGGTATTTCCTTATATTTCTATGGGGTGCACAAGATGGAGGGTAGCAATCTACTTTGTTGGGTGGGTTGTGAGGACAGGAAATGGAGGGATCCATTCAGTCCACAGAGAGGATGCTTGCAGTCCTTGCCACTGGATGAACTTTGGGGTCCAGGTAGGGGAAATCAGATGCTGTACCCGTGGCCCCACTTGTTCTTTAAAACCTTTCAAGGCAAAGCCTTTCTGCGTGGGTCTCCAGAGCATGTTCCGGTTAAATGCTTTCATGTTTCTAATCTCCCTTCTGCTTCCAAACTGTGGGCCTTCCTGTAACCCCTTTCCCTAGATAGTGGTCATTTTCCCATTTCCTCCCCCTCTTTCTTCCCGGGGTGTGCAATTATCTCCGTAGTCCTTTCTTAAGTCTTAGTAGTTCCTCCCCTCAATTACCTCCTGAATGTCAGGGCTTCTTCTGGTTTATGTTCTTTAGAAGGAGGGAAAAGCAACAGGAGGGGAACTTCTTTTTCTTCAAATGGGAGGAGGAAAAAAGTAGGAGACGTTAACGTTAGACTGCTAGTAGCTTCCTCTGATCTAAAGTTTCTGAACTCAAACACCCACTAAAAGAATAATTTCATTTTGCAGAATCCCATCTGTTATACCTGAGGGAGTTAAAGCCGTCCTAGTGACGTATCTTTGATTCCATTTCTTGCAAGCTAATAACTTTGTTCTTGCATCCTGAGTGCATTCAATTCACTCTGTATCAGAGATTTACTACAAAACTTCCTTATGGTGATGAAAATTGGATGATGTGTAGCTATCGTCTACCTTATAATTTGGTTAGGCAGAGAGATACATATATTCTGTGAAAGCGGAAATATTGTTCATCGTTTTCTAGCCCCTCGTTGTTAGTACAGCACCTTACGTGCAGTACCTGGTTGTTCAATCAAAGTCAGGGCCACACAATCTGGGGATGTGAAAGAACCAAGCAAGAAATCTGAGTACATATACAGAAATTATTTTTTGATGCATCCTAGCTGGTCATCATGACCTAGATGCAAGGGAAAGAAGACAAGGCAATATTGTGATGGGATTATGTCCATCGCCGTTCAACCCAACTCCATCTTGAATTTTGTTTCTTGTTTAGCTGCGTGCGCAGATAGAACCCGTCTGTTACAAGTTAAGGTCAAACACAGTCCTCGTTTCTACATATCCCATAAGGAGAGAGAGGAATTGAAGGGATCTCACTGGTCTTCTCTCCATGTCCTCTTATAACTGTCACCATGAGGTCATTGTGTGTGCACCACCAGGGACTTTGACAGGAAATGGCAGGAAGGGAGGCAGCAGAGGAGAATGTCCTGGAAAGCAGAATTACAGCACAACAGTCAGGCTGTCTTCTTACATCTTTCCACCTCCCTACCTTGCCTCCAGTGAGATCGCTTCCTAACTGTAGAAATATAAGGAAAAGGAGCTGCTTCGAGGAGCCAAGGAGTGTTTTCACAGAAAAGTAAAAATGTTTGAAAATGAAGGAAGCTTATAGCCAAATGAAATGCATTAAAATTCATCAAGAAAACTTGCTACTTTGGGCATATTTGTTTTAAATGTCACTGTTTGAAATGTATTACGACAATCAGCAACTTGGTGTGAATCTTGAAGAACGTAGACGTCTGTAACGCTGTGGAAATGCTACCAAAAGAGTGAAAGTGAACATTTTAAGGAGGAATTCTCAAATATTCACAGCATTCAGAGTTTTAGTGGAGCTATTGATAACCCTGTTATCTAACAGAGTTCTGCCAGTAGAATGCATTAACCTGCTAGGCTGTCACCAAATGGGTGACAGCCCGAGATGGCATACATAGTGTACTTGATAAAAATGCTGTTTATTTAAAGTATTAGAGTGGCCATTATGTTCAAGTGCCAGGTTTTGATCCTGTCAGTAAATTTAATCTAGAAGAATAAAATGTTTTAGACTGTTTTTAAATTTCAGTAGGACGAAGGGTACTGTCAGAGTTTTTACTTGAGGTGGTGTCAAATGTAAAAGCTGGTTTTGACAGAATCTTATGTAAACAGAATTAAGTTTTGAGGTTTCTGTGATTCTTTTCCATTATTGCATACTTGTGGCTAAGGATGTGAGACTTTATGAACTCCTCACACTTTCAGCAACTTCAGAAGTTTCTACTGAATATATTCATACACTCAGTTGTGTGTGTGTTACTCCAGAGAATTGCAAATGAAAAAGAATTCAAGTCATTGTATCATTGCTGCTTGTATAGCATCGTAGGTAAAAGTTCGTCCCGTCTCAGCCAGTATCTGTATTGCCAGCATCTTCTCTCACTGCTCCAAGAGTCTTTTTCCTAATCTGGAAATGAGGGTCACGATTCCCTAATTTATAGAATGGTTGTGAGGATTCAGTAATAACCTTCTAACGTATGTAGGAAAAATAAGTTTCTCTTCTGTGATAAAACAAATTTTGTTGCCTTTTCCTTTCTTTATGAAAAACACATGATACAAACATATATAAATACGTTGAAATAATACAGTCCAATATAGATAAAGCCCACATTTATAGAAAGCATAGAATCTCTCAGCTAGAAGGAATCTTAGAGATTATACAGTTCACTGATAATTTCTTTGGTTTATGAACTACTTTGAGAATCTGAAAGTTATAATCCTTCTCTCTCCAAAAATGCCTCTGTACACAAAAATTAGCATATCATTTTAAGGCATTCCAGGACCCCCTAAAACTTCTTCCTGTGTCCCTGGCTTAAGAATCCTCAATTTAAATCAACACCCTCAATTTAAAGATGGAGAAATTCAAGAATATAAGTGATAGGCTCTTGAGAGTTAAAAATTATTTTGAAAACTCTTTTCCAAAAAATGTCTTTCTTTAATAATTTAAGTATGCAGCATTCATCAGTTATTTGAGCAGTTTTCTCAGACTACAGCTGAATTTTATTGTGGACTTACTGTCTAGTCCACGCTTGGTGTGTTAGTGACATTGGAGCTGTTTGTAATCCGACACAAAGTTAAGTGAAATCATCGGGGTATTGATCTTATTTTTAACATGCTTTTCGTCAAAAATTACAACACTACATTCTCAGTGAACATTCCTTAAGTACCTTTCATGGTTCAAAACCTGTTCAGGATATTGTGAGTAAAAGATATGGAGACCCAGTTCCCAAGCCTGTAATAGAGAACTCAGAGAGAGGAGCAAAACATTCAGGCCCAGAACTGGGAGAAGGTCCCACATTTCAGGTAGCATTAAGGTTGGGTCTTGAATAATGAGTAGGAATTTTCCAAGCAGAAGATCCAGGTATCCTAACTCCCTGTGCATGAAGATTTTACAATTATTGTTATACGTGTATGATAATTAGTCCTAAAATACAGGGGATGGCCCACTGAAGAAGACCCATTCCCTAGTCTCATCAGCCATGCATCATCCTTCTCTGAGCCATGCAGTCTCTAAACCTCAAGGTCACTCTCTGTGTCCTGCAATTTCTAGTCACTCACAAGGACTTTTCTCTCTGCAAAGCATCCCTGCACCTTGCTCTTCTTTTCTGTTCCCACTGCTGTCTTGCCCTAGGTCTCCACATCACTAGGCCTGACCCTCAGGATGCACGTCACACAACCTCACCAACCTTCTTTGTTCTACAAAACCACCAAATACACTTTCCTCAAATCAATTCATTCAAAAGCCCTGCTAAGAACCATTATCCCCAGGTTATCCATGGGATATAGTTATCCAGTCTACTTACTGGCGTACTCCGAGCCTTCCACAGTCTGACCGTGGGCTCATCACCCATCAGATCCCCCAGCCAGGCAAGTACAAGGCAGTAATGATAAGAGCCCACGTTAAGTTCAGGCCTCACCTTCCCCACTTATTATCTATTGCATTTTGATCTCTTCCAAGCTTGTTTCCTTATCTTATTAGTTACATGAATAAAAGAACAAATAACTTAAAGCTATTAGGAAACTTAGTGTGATAACGTGGGCAGTTCCTCCTGCTGTACCTGACACATAACTGGCTCTCAATAAATGGTAACGTATGTCACCATCATCGCCATCACCTTCCTCTGAAATGTATCACATATCTAATACAAACTTTTCTAGAAACGTCTCCTCTTCTTACCCAGGTCATTTGTTACTTCTTTAGGATTTGCTTCATGTCCGTCCTTCTTACCTCCCGGCTGATCCCCCCCAAATTCACCTGCTGCCCGCACTCTCTTCTCATATCTCTTGTGTCATGGCTACGTTTGCTTCACATTGTTTGCAAGGTTTTCTTAAAGGTCTTGTCCAGACTATGATAGCTGGAGCTGCGCCCAACGAAGCAGAGTGTGGGGCAAAGTGCCGAGCCTCCCGACTCCCTCTTTGTTTGAGGATGTTGAGGTTTTCATGAAACAGATGGAAGGTTGGATAGTTGATGTCTGACGATCCTTTTCAGTAGCCAATTTTGGAGTGTGAGTTGTTTAAGATCAGAGACATACCTTATACTCCCTCCTACTTCCCACAGCTAAGGATGGTGTAGGCACACTCAGGGATGTGGTGGTGGGCAGTCTGGTTTTCCTGACGAACTAGTGCACTCTTTGATCACAGTCAATGGCTTTCCGTCCTACAGGGGAATTTAGTGGGATGTGTCCCAGGGTTGGGGGATGGTCACCCCCATGTGCCTCACACTGTGACCTAGAGTCAACTTATAATAAATATTTAATGAGCAAGCACCAACCATAAGCAGTGACCACTACACTATTGTACATCCCTCGGGAACAAATTTAAGAGCAAATGGAAGAGTCTCCTCCAAAATTAAAGCTGAAGTTTTAGGGAGAAATTGACGGAAAAGAGCTATAGCAGAAGACCAAAAACAAAACAAAAAAGTCTCCTTAGGTTGCACATAAAAAGCTCTTTTCTTGAAAATTTGATTTTGCTTCCTTACAACTTCCATACTGGGGCAAAGAGAGAGCCCATGAAGACGTTTATCTTGAATGGCCTTCTTGGAAACTATGCTTCGCATTCAGTGTTGAAACGGTTTAGTTACACAGGGCACCTCTAATTTCTGCCAGTTTGTTGCATTTCTGAAATCAACTACTTTGCCTTCTGTGTTATTGAATTTCCAGTAGCTGAACTTAACCCCATTGCGGCCTGGCCTTTGTAGACCCCTTTGCTTTAATGCTAGAAGAACCTTCAGCTTCAAAGAACGCCTCCCCGCTCCTCCCCAGTTGGAGAGGGCAAGGTGGTGGTGAGCAGGGAAGGAGGGGAGGAAATCAGTTAATTGCAGGCTGTCGGAGTTGTTTTAGGTGACTTTGTACTTCTTGAATTTAAAATCAACATGAACTATAGACATGTCAGGCTGGGAATTTAAATAGCAACAAAAAAGCATGGGTTTTGCAAATGCCAGGAATGACTCATCTGGTGAGAATGGCATTGTATTGGTAATACAATACAGAGAGAAGGAAAAGACTGTGGTATCTGCTCTCTTTGTGTCTCTGACCTTGAGGAGAAGTACAACTTGCTTGTTGCAGAAACTGAGCATCTAATGTGCTGATGCACCTGTTAGTTCTTATATATTAAATGGCAGAGCATTTGCCGTTCCCTGTGATTGCTTTGTGGATGAAATATTTTCTGCAGTCTGGTGAACTGGTTTGCTTTTCTTTTTTCTTTTCGTTCTTTTTTTTTTAAGAATGTATGTGTTTGTATTTCTTGCATCTCTGATTTCTCAAAAACATCCTTTCTCATTCTATTTCAACACCTTTGTCTCCCTAGTCCATCTGAAAATATGTTTGGCTTTTTATTGTTAAGGTAACAGTATTCTGATTTGTTTTTTCTGTAGAGACCATGAACCAGGCGAGTCCGGCTAGAAAGCTGGAGGATGTTCTTCATCTAGCTGAGCTCTGCATAGAAGTCCTACAGCAAAATGAAGAGCATCATGCAGAGGTGATGGCTCGTTTTTTTTTGTTTGTTTGTTTTCACTGTATAATTTAAAAGCTTTATTCCCCCCCATCCCACCCCTCCCCACACACACATATAATTCACAAACGGGTTTCACATTAGTTCAACTGGAAGTTTTTCTCCTATACTTGCCTTTGTCATTGACGATGTCGTTGTTAGGGAAATTGCCTTCTCATCAGGGGAAGGGTAAGATTTAATAGAGATGCTCTGAGCTAATCTGTGACTTATTTTAACAGCCATATAAAGCTACACATAACGCTTTGCCATAGTAGGAACAAAACTAAAGAAGGGGCCTACCCATAGCCTGTGACACACATCTGGCCGTTTACCTATAGAAAACTGAGAACATACGTGCATTGCCTGGGAATACAATTCCTATATATTACAAAGGAATGGTCTATGTATATAATTTAATATCTGTTCTTGACAACAGTCACGCTGTCAGGAACTTGGGGGAGCTCATGGTATCTGCTAAAGATGTACAACCAGAAAGAAGCAAAGCTAGAACACGAACTCCATCTTGTGATGCCAGATCACTTGGGTTCCTAACTAACTAACACACTAAGCCATAACTGTGTTAGTTTAGAAATGTAAGTCAGTCAGTGTGCGAAAGGAAAACTAGTGATCACTGTAAGATAACAAAATCAAATGGAAGACATTCATAACTCTGGTCTATCACTCTTACCATCAAACTCTTCTTTAAGTTTTCACATTGTTCATAGTTTTTAAAAATTCTAATTATATATTGACGTTCACTAAAGATAATAAGTTGTCATTCACCAAGCAAACTGCTTATTCTGAGACTTAAAGGTGTCAGTCTTTCTAGGAGTCAGGAGGGTATTTTTTAAAAGAAAGAGTCTTCTGACTTTGAACTGAGTGGCAGAAATGTGTGGAATTAAATAAATATATTAAATTTCAATGCCCTAACACTGCTTCTAGTCTTGAAGAAGCATATGAAATGAGCAATAATAAAAAAGACCAGATACATAAGAATTTATATAGTATTTATATTCCATGAAGCCTAGTTCTCCAAAATACAAGAAACCAAATGAAGCACATTTGAAGAAATTTTGGGAAAAGTGTATTCATGAAACCTTACTATAGGTAACTAAGATTTATTGTATCTGGTTATAAATATGATCATTCAAAACATCTGCTTTTAGCTCACACTGTGGAATCTAGTTCTTACCTTGCATCTGTCATGTGTGAAGTTGTTATGGATATTTTATTTTAAACTGAAGAAACAGCTGCTTCAATAATTTGAAATGAATTCCCAGGAGGATCTTTTCTAGGCTAGTACTACTGCTGTGTTACAATGAAAATGATTATATGATAAAATATATGTACACGATGTCTTTGTCTGTTATTAAAAGGCATCATCATCAGAGTATTAGACCTTTTTGAATTAAAAAAAAATTCCGATTGGATATCTAAGTGCAGTATATGTCACCTAAACAGGTGAACTATTCCCATCCATTTCACAAAAATCACATTTAGTTTTCCTGCACTAATAAAAATAATGACTTGCTTGTATTTTAAATGTAATTAATGTTATGTACTCCACACGATCACTAAATGCTAGTTAAAATATAATGTACCCAAACACGATTAAAATGGAAATGTTACTTATTTTCTGATCCACAAAAATGCAGTTGACTTTATTCAACAGAGATAATCATAACTCCTAAATATCACTCTGTGCTGAAATATAGAACTATTATAACAACCTCTTTTTCAAGTGCTTTGTAACACTGTGACATTTTTCCATTCCGCGATGCTTCCAAATTCTTGGAATCCCTCAGGGAAGAGAGGTATGTAAAATTGTTTCCACTATTTTTCTGCCATGGAATGACTTTTCATGAAGATAAGAGTCCTCTTTGATTATAGTTCGTGTTAAAGCCAACCAGGTTCCTATCCTTTGAATGAAAGACTATTTCTTTGAATAAGAGAATCTTGATTGTAGTGTGTTTGTGAATATGTTTTCTTAGCTATTGCACGCATAGTTACTGCTGGCCATCTAAGTGAAAGCCAGCTGAGAGGGTTTTAATGTTTTGGTTTTATTTTTTACTTGCTTGCTTGTTTACCTTTTTCTTTCTTTAGAAGATCCAACTTGTTCTCTGAACAGTGTTGGGGAGTAAATTGGTCTGATTCCAAAGTCATTTGCAGAGTGAATTGGTGGACTGCACTCTGCACTGATCTGTGTTTTGCTGGATGTTCGAGCCCGAGGTTCTTTACTCCGTGAACGATCACCCAGCTAAGCCCCCTTGGGGGAGGTTAATGTTTCTGCCTCACAGAGACCTTCAAGTGGCTCACGTGTCAACTTCTTTTATTTTCATTCTGCTTCTCTCCACAGTGGCAGTTTACTTGACAGGGCTAAGAGGTTGTTTCTGTCCGTCAGCAATTTCTCAGTGAAGCAGGTTTCCCGTCCTTCAGATCTTGGGCAGTAACTTACTTTCAAAGCCGTCCTCCCTTCTCTCCGAAGGCCTCTCTCTCGACCTCTCCTCTCAGGCTTTTCTTCCAAATATCTCTTTAGAAAGATAGCTCAATCTTCTTTCCAGAAAATCTTCAAAGCTGTGTCTGCATTCTAGTGACTAGTCTGTGTCTGACCAGAAATTTAGGAAAACGGATCCAACAACTGTGCATCCAAAGGCCACGCACTTACTCTGCCAACACCGTGAAATCCCAAATGCCGTGGGAAAGCCCTAGGCCCCCCCAGCACCCCGCCCCCGAACCTCCCCCCACACACACACACCATTACACTGGTAAGAAAGCTGAGTCCCGGGAAGGTTGAGCGACTTTGCCAGAGGTGCACAGCTAGTTAGTGCCTGGGTGCAGACTCAGGCCAGACTCCAGACCTGGGCTCTTTCAGTGAAGCACGTTGTTGTTTCTCGGCTGAAGCAGGGTGACCAGATCAGCTGTCCTGTGCTGGCTCTGCTCTCAGGGCTACCACTGGGTGTTGTAAATGCGGGTATGTATGGTGCAAGCCTGGAGAAGGCCCCCTCCACTCTGTCCTTCGCTTCCTTTCTGGCTCTCCTGCACGTCCTGAGACTGCCTGAGAGGATGGAGTCTGAGTGGATCAGTCAGGGGCCAACGGGGGAAACATGAGCAAGAGGAGCACAGCACAGGTTGTTTCTTTCTTGCTCATTGTCCCAGCAGAATCCTGATGGGAGGTCCCTAAAGTGTTGTGAATATAATATTGTCCACCACACTCGTGACACTGTAGGCAGGAAGGGTGTTTGGTGTAACTTGGTATTGACAACTAGAGAGCTGACCCTTCCGTGCAAGTGGTTAATTCATCCTGCACTTCAGCTGGCTGTGTCCGAGGTAGCTCCAGCCACAGAGCCAGGACAGAGGCAGGAGATCATGGTGGACGCACACATCTATGCATATGCTCACCCCCCAGGAGCATCAGTATCTAAAGCAGATTGTGCTTCTGGGTGGGTTCTAACGCAAAGACAAAGGGCATTTGGTTTTTCCCCCATTCCTCGTTGCTGCTTTGTGTCCTTATCCCTCTCTATTAGCACGCACATCTAAGGGGGATCTTAGTGTGGTTATACAAAAAGGCGTTCGTGAGCGAGAGCGGTGACTGCCTGCGACTCCCGTGTTTCCCCGAAAATAAGACCTAGCCAGACCATCAGCTCTAATGCGTCTTTTGGAGCAAAAATTAATATAAGAGCCGGTCTTATATAAGACCCAGTATTATATTATATTATATTATATTATATTATATTATATTATATTATATTATACCCGGTCTTATATTAAAATAAGGCCGGGTCTTTGGGTCTTATTTTAATATAAGACCGGGTCTTATATTAATTTTGGTCCAAAAGACGCATTAGAGCTGATGGTCTGGCTAGGTCTTATTTTCAGGGAAACACGGTAACTAAAGTACAGTCAGCTCAGCAGTTGACTTATTTGTAATTACATAGTGTTTATATTTGGATAGCCAGTGAGATAAACCAACATTTTTTTAGGGGGTTACTGTTAGGGTTAGGCAAACGTCCCTCATTATGGAAGGTAACCAGCAAGTGACCTTCAGATGGCTGTGACAGAGGCGGGATTCCTTTTGCAGCAGTGACTCTCACACGAAATTACATGAGCATAAATACCCCCTCCCACACATGTTTGTTAATCATTGACTAATTGGTAAATATGTAATAATGAGTAGTGTTTTACCCTGACATACAATTTGAAGTATTTTCAGTTTATCATCTCATTTTGTCATTTCAATATTTATATTCAGTATGAGTCTGAATAGGGAGAGATTTTAGTGAATCAAAACAGTTGTAAAAAAATTATGTTTGGTTTGACAGTAGTCTAGGTGTCACCCTGAAGTTTCTCGTCCATTCTACTGGCTCCCCAAAGGAGCTTAAATATTTCTAGAATAAGCCCCCTCCACATCATGTTGCTGTGGGGGGGGGGGGTCAGGGGGATAACCTAGACACTAGACTATCTCTAGAGCTTTCAGGATCATCTACAAAATACAGGATTGCAAACTGATCTTTACGTGTGGAAAAAATAGGCACAGGATACATTCCAAAATCAGATTAACTATTTTTGCTCATTTATGTAGCCATCCTCCTTTTTTTTGTTGTTGTAAATTATAAACGTTAACTATATTTTGAGGGTAAAAATAACCAAAAGTCTCAGACCTCAAAGAAATTAGAAAAGACATAAAGAAGTCTTACCACAATAGATGCTCTGACAAGAAAAAAATCAGAGGACATTAACTGGTCTGATCAGCAAAATATAGATAGGTGATAGAGATAGATAGATAGATAGATAGATAGATAGATAGATAGATAGATAGATAGATAGATAGATAGATAGATAGATGATAGGTAGGCAGACATATATAGTTAATTAAGAAGAGACTATACGTGTAAGAGCTTGGTCTCTACTCTCCAGTTGACCTGGATTTAAATCACTGCTGTTACCTAGCAACTATATGACTTTTGTCAAGTTATTTAATGTCTCTGAGTTGGATAACATAAATCATACCATCTATCTGAAATGGTTGCTTGTAAGATTAAGTAAAATAACCTATAAAAAGCTTTTAGAATAGTAGTTGGCACATAGAAACTATTCAATACATGGTTGTATATTATTATTTTTAAAATATCTAAACTCACATTATAAGATCTGTATGCAATTCAACTTGTTTTTGTACTTACTGATAATGTGCAAGTTTTTTGTTTGGATACTTTTTTTTCTTAACTTTCATACAGCAAGGGATTTTCATAGTCATTGAATTTTCACAACAGTCCCAAGGGAGCTTAGGGAAAGTGTTGTTATTGCTGATTTGCAGATGAGGAAACGGAAATTCATCCGAGAGACTGATCTGCCCCAGTCACTCGGGTCTCAAGGCTCAGTACTCTGCTTCCAGTTTCAGGGTTCATTGTTACCTGTCTGTTTTCAACTATGTTCAGTAAACATGGCTTTCAAAGTATTGTCAGCCTGTCTCACATGTTGTTTTCACTGTACAATGTTTATTTACTGTTAGAACTTTGATGCAGTGTGGCTAAAGGATTCCAATCAAGTTTTGCTTGGTATTTCCCTCTTAATCACATTAACCACTGCCTTCCTCCTCTGCCATCTCATTTACACTGCGCGTGGCCTAGCACTAAAGCCAACATAACTTTCACGCAGAGAATCAGGACTTTTGATTTGTGCCCTACAGATGAAATCGTTTCTTAGAGGGGTTTTCTCCTCTCTGGCGGCTGCCCCGCTGCTGTGGAGCCTCAGACATGTCCCACGAAGGTAGACTCTAGGGAGGAAATGAGGCAGCCCCTCTTCTCACCACTGTCCCATGGGGGAATGACTGCCATCCAGTGTGGTGCCAAAAAAAAAGAGGGTACAGTGTAGAATTGACCCTGTGTTTTCAAGGTAACAGCCTGCAACTCTTGAGTTTTATGTCCAAAGACAGTGATTGCGTAGAGCTTTCTCTAGTCATCATAAGAACAATGAGCATTCGTCACAGATTCCATTACATTCATCAGGAATAACATTGACAGGAATACAATTCAAGGCTTTAATATATACTTCTGTAAGACATAATGAAAATCTTGCTGCCCTGAAGCTACTCTTTTAAGGAAAGTTATGTTCCATTTGGTTTATTTCCCACCATGGCTCTCCCGTCCAAGTTAACTTTCAAAAGAGCTTTGGAAATTTTTCTGAGCCTTGAGAGGATCCTGACTTAACATGACTGTTATTTTCTTAATTTGAACCTTTTGCAAAGGTACTGATTGTGCACTGGAAGTGAAACTGTGAAAATGTCTCTCTTTGCAGAACTGCATTTTTACTAGAGTTTCTCTCCTGCTCTACTGAGAGTGAAGAATCTCAGATTGTTTTTGTGTCTCAGTTCTAACAGATAGGACCAGATAGCTGTAAAAAAATCGTGTATGCTATTTTTACTTTTATGTAATGTATCCTTTACCCATTCTAATAGATGTTTAAATAAAAAGTATATTTTCTTTTTCTGAAGATTTTATTGGGGAGGGGAACAGGACTTTATTGGGGAACAGTGTGTACTTCCAGGACTTTTTCCAAGTCAATTGTTCTCCTTTCAGTCGTAGTTGTGGAGGGCACAGCTCAGCTCCAGGTCCATTCGCCATTGTTACTTTCAGGGGGCGCAGCCCACCATCCCTTACGGGAGTCAAACCGGCAAGTTTCTGGTTGAGAGCCCACTGGCCCGTGTGGGAATCGAACCGTCAGCCTTCAGCGTTAGGAGCTCGGAGCTCCAACCGCCTGAGCCACCAGGCCGGCCCTGATAATATTTTCAAAGAGCAATAGCTCAATTTACATAGAGCATATCATTTCCAATACGAAGTTATAAACACAGAGTCAGATGTTAAAATATCCTTAACTATAAAGTCTATATTTATACTGCACACTTTTCACTTTTCATAATATTTCCTTATATATACCCCCCTGCTAATTAGTTACATGGTAATATTTTTATTACTGTATTGAACATTATCCTTATAAGTTTTTCAGAGAATATTCAATATTTTATAATCCATGTTTTGTTGTGTGGTTTGACTCTTCTATGGTTTAAATCTAATTTACATTTGAAGAAATTAAATGAAGTTTTGCAACCATAAATCTCACATGTTCTTAGGAAGTTCTTGAAAGTAAATGGACATCACTGGCGATAGTGATGAATCCTTTTTTAAATGATTAGTTTTAATTGAAATAAGAGCAAAACTGTATCACAGAAGTATGAATGTTTTGCAGTTATGGGGTTAAAAGGTTATGACACTACGAAAAGCTAAATTTTAAAAAGGAAAAAAAGACCTGAAAAATAATTCACTGTGAACAGTATAAAGAGAAACCTTCAATGTATGAAAAAAATGTTTAAACTTATTCATAATTAGGGAAATGCAAATTAAAACAAAACTGAGCTATTATAGCCAGAGAAGTCCACATTATTTTTGTTTGTGAACGTGATAAGAGTATGTAACACAAAATGTGCCCTCTAAGCCACATTTTGAGTATACAATACAGTATCATTAGCTATCAGCACTACACTGTACACTGGATCTCTAAGACTTGGTCATCTTGTATGAGCAAAACTTTGTAACCTTTCACTACTACCTCCCTGTTTCACACTCCCCCCAGCCATTCTACTGGAAAGCATCTTGCTGTTCTGTTTTTATGAATTTGACTATTTTAGATTCCTCATAAAAGTGGGATCCTTCTGTGTCTGGCTTATTTCACTTAGCATAATGTCCACCAAGTTTAATTAACTGTTGTTGCAACTGGCATAATTCCCTCCTTTTTTAAAGCTGAAAAACAGTCCATTGTATAGAAATATATATATTTTTTCCAGTCATTCATCGGTGGACATTTATGGTACTTCTATGTCTTAGCTATTGTAAATAATGCTTCACTGAACATGGTAGTACAGCTCTCTCATTGAGATTCTGACGCCACTCTTTTAGATATATACCCAGAAGTCAGATTGCTAGATCATATGGTAGTTCTCTTTTTAATTATTTGAGGAACCTCCATACTGTTTACCATAATGGCTGTACCAATTTACATTCCCACCAATGGTGTACAGTGGTTTTCTTTTCTCTACATCCTCAACAAACTCACCTTTTATTTGTTTTATAATAGCCATCCTGACAGGTGTGAAGTGATAATTCACTGTGGTTTGGTTTGCAATTGAAAATCAAATGATTATTACTGTTGTGAGGATCTGTGCATTTTCCTGTTGGCAATTTGTAAGTCTTCTTTGGAGAAATGTCCCATTCAGGTTCTTTGCCCATCTTTTAATCAGGTTGATTTTTGTTTTTGTTTGTTTGTTTTGCTATTGACTTGTAGGAATTGCTTATATATTTTGGATATTAACCCTTTATCAGATATATTTTTTGCAAATGTTATCTCCCATTCCATAGACAGGTTGCCTTTTCAGTTTGTTGATGGTTTCCTTTGCTGTGCAGAAGCTTTTAAGTTTGATGTAGTCCTGTTTATTTTTAATTTTGTTGCTTGTGCTTTTGGTGTCATCTCCAAGAAATCATTCCCAAGGCCAATGTCAAGAAGGTTTTCCCTGTGTGTTTTCTTTTTTAATTTTTATTAAATTTATTGAGATGACATTGGTTAGTAAAATTATATAGGTTTCAAGTGTACATTTCTATAATACATCATCTGTGTATTGCATTGTGTGTTCACCACCCAGAGTCAGTTCTCCTTCCATCACCTATTTGACCCCATTTAACCCTCTTCTACCACCCCTCACCCTCCTTACCCTCTACTAACCACTAAACTGTTGTCTGTGTCTCTGACTTGTTTGTCTTGTTCATTTGTTGCTTTCAGTTTTATATGCCGCATATGAGTGAAGTGATATGGTTCTCGACTTTCTGTCTCACTCACTTCACTTAGCATGATAATCTCAAGATCCATCCATGTTATCATAAATGGCAATATGTCATCTTTTCTTATGGCTGAGTAATATTGCATTGTATGTGTGTACCACATTTTCTTTATCCAATCATCTATTGAAGGACACTTTGGTTGTTTCCATGTCTTCGCCACCATGAATAATGCTGCAGTGAACATAGGGGTACGTATATCTTTACAGATAAATGTTCTCAGATTCTTTTGGAAGATACCCAAAAGAAGGATTGCTGAGACATTTGATAATTCTATTCTTAATTTTTTAAGGAACCTCCATATTGTTTTCCATAGTGGCTGTACCAGTTTACATTCCCAGTAACAGTGTATGAGGGTTCCTTTTTCTCCACAACCTCTCCAACACTTGTTATTACTTGTCTTGTTGATAATAGCCAGTCTAACAGGTGTGAGGTGGTATTTCATTGTGGATTTGATTTGCATTTCCCTAATAGCTAGTGCAGTTGAGCATCTTTTCATATATCTGTTGGCTGTGTGTGTGGGAGAAGTGTCTGGGAGAAGTGTCTGTTCAGGTCCTCTGTCCCTATTTTTAATTGGGATTGTTTGTTTTTTGTTGTTGTTGAGTTGTATGAGTTCTTTATATTTTTTGGATATTAGCCCCTTATCGAAGGTGTTGTTTGCAAATATTTTCTCACATTCAGTTGGTTGCCTCTTTGTTTTGTTGATGGTTTCTTTTTCTGTGCAGGAGCTTTTTAGTTTGATAGAGTCCCATTCATGATTCTAAGAGTTTCACATTTACAGGTCTTATGTTAAGTCTTTAATCCATTTTGAGTTGATTTTTGTGTGTGGTGTAAGATAAAGGTCCAGTTCATTATTTTTCATGTGGATATCTACTTTTCCCAGCAACATTTATTGAGAAGACTATCTTTTCCTCATTGTGTATTTTTAACATCCTTGTCGAAAATTAGTTTTCCGTATATATGTAGGTTGATTTCTGAGGTCTCTATTCTAGTTTACTGGTCTATGCATCTTTTTTTATGCCAGTACATACTATATTTAATTATTATAACTTAGTCATATAGTTTGGAATCAAGAACTGTGATGCCTCCATCTTTGTTCTTTCTCAAGATTGTTTTAGTTATGGGTCTTCTGTGGTTCCATATGAACTTTAGGATTGTGTTTTCTAGTTTTGTGAAAAATTCCAGTAGGATTTTGATACAGATTGCATTGAACCTATAGATTACTTGGGGTCATATGAACATTATTAACAATGGATAAATTCCTAGAAACATACAAGCTATTAAGACTGAATCAAGAAGAAACAGATCAAAAACAAATAAAGAATTCGAATCAGTAATCAATAACCTCCCAACAAGAAAAGTCCAGGAGCAACCTTTCTTAAAGTCTCCCCAAAAAATAGAAGAGGGAATACTTCTAAACTCATTTTATGAAGACAGCATCATCTTGGTAGCAAAGCCAGACAAAGACACTACAAGAGAAGAAAACTCTAGGCCAGTACCCTGATGAACATGGATGCATTAATCCTCAACAAAATATTGGCACATTGATTTCAACAGCATATTGAAAGGATTATAAATCCCACCAGATTTATCCTTTGGATGCAAAGATGGTTCAACATACACAAATCAATCAATGTGATATACTACATTAACAAAAGAAGGTTAGAAATCACATGATTATCTCAGTATATGCAGAAAAAGCATTTAACAAAATTTAACAGTCTTTACTAAGAAAAATTCTCAATAAATTAGGTATAGAAGGTACTTGCCTCAACACAGTAAAGACCATACATGAAAAGCCCACAGTTAATCATACTCATTGGTGAAAACTGAAAACCATCCCTATAGATCCAGAATATAGCAAGGATGCCCACTTTCGCCACTTTTTTTCAACACAAAACTGGAAATCCTTGCCAGAACAGTCAAGCAAAAGAAATAAAAGGCATCCACATTTGACATGTAGAATTAAAATTACCTCTGCAGATGATGTGCTCTTTTATGCATAAAACCATAAAGACTCTGTTTAAAAAACTGTTAGAACTAATGAACAAATTCGGCAAAGTTGAAGGATGTAAAATCAACATACAAAAATCAGTTGCATTTCTATACACTAACAACAAACTATCCAAAAAGGAAACTAACAATCTCATTTACAACAGCACCAAAAAGAATAAAATTCTTAGAAATAAGTTTAACCAAGTAGGAGAAAGATATACACTGAAAAGTATAAAATACTGATGAAAGCAATTAAAGCAGTCACAAATAAATGGAAAGACGCCTGGTGTTCAAGGATAGGACGAATTCACATTGTCTAGTCCTGGGCTGTATTTGTTGGGAAGTTTTTGATTACCGATTCAAATTCCTGATTCGTTTTTTTAGTCTATTCAGATTTTCTTGATTTAGTCTTTACAACTTATATGTTTCTAGGAATTTATCCGTTTCTTGTAGGTTGTCCAGCTTGTTGATGCATAATTGTTCATAAGAGTACTTTATGATCTTTATTTCTGTGGCATCAGTTGTAATGTCTCCTCTTCCATTTATGATTTTATTTATTTGAGCCTTCTCTCTTTTTTTGTTTTGTTAGTCTGACTAAAGGTTTATTGATATTGTTTACCTTTTTAAAAACCAACTCTTAGTTTCATTGATCTTTTCTGTTGTTTTTCTATTCATTATTTCATTTATTTATATAACATTAGGATGTTTATTGAGATCATTCTTCTTTTTACTGCAGGTGTTTACTGCTATAAACTCTTAATACTGCTTTTATTGCATCCCGTAAGTTTTGGTATGTTGTATTTTAATTTTTTTTGTCTCAAGATATATTCTATTTCCTTTATCGTTTCTTCTTTACCACAACGGTTGTTCAAGAGTGTCTTGTTTAATCTCCATGTGTTTGTGAATTTTTCTCTTTTGTTGTTTCTAATTTCATCCCATTGTTGTTGGAAAAGATAGTTTGGATGATTTAAATCTTTGTAAATTTCTTTTTTTTTTTTTAATTTTATTTTATTAAATTTATTGGGGTGACAATTGTTAGTAAAATTACATAGACTTCAGGTGTACAATTCTGTATTACATCATCTATAAATCCCATTGTGTGTTCATCACCCAGAGTCAGTTCTCCTTCCATCACCATATATTCGATCCCCCTTACCCTCATCTCCCACCCCCCACCCCCCACCCCCGTTACCCTCTGGCAACCACTAAACTCTTGTCTGTGTCTATGAATCTTTTTAAATTTCTTAAGACTTTTTTTGTGACATAGCATGTAATCTATCCTGGAGAATGTTCTGTGTGTGCTTGAGAATGTGTGTTCTGCTGGTTGTGGGTAGAATGTTCAGGTATGTCTGTTAGGTCCATTTGACCTATAGTGTTGTTAAAGTCTGCTGTTCTGTTATTAATTTTTTGTCTGGATGATCTGTTCATTATTGAAAGAGTGATATTGAAGTTTCTGATTGTAATTGTATTTCTGTCTATTTCTCCTGTTAGATCTGGCAATGTTTGCTTTATATATTTAGGTGCTCTGATGCTGGGTGCATGTACATTTTTAATTGTTGTATCTTCCTGGTGAATTGACTCTTTTATCATTATGTAATGAACATTTTTGTCTCATTGTGGCAGTTTTTGACTATTGTGTTTGATGTACATATAGTCATCCCTGTTCTCTTTTGGTTGCCATTTGCATGGAATATCTTTTTCCATCTCTCCACTTTCAACCTATGTGTGGCCTAAATCTAACGTGAGTCTCTTATAAACAGCATATAGCTGGATCTTGTTGTTTTATCCACTTATTCAGTCTGTGTCTTTTGATTGGGGAGTTTAATCTATTTCCATGTAGAGTAATTATTGATAGGTAAGGACTTACCTCTCAACTGGACTCCAGAGCTTGTAGCAGTCTTATTTTAAACTGAAAACAGTTTAAATTCAATCACACACAAAAACCCTTCACTTTTACTTCACACACACACACACACACACACACATTATATTATTGATGTGAGAATTTATTTCTTCTATACTATGTATCCATTAACCAATTTTTGTGGTAGTAGTTATTAAACCTTTCCTTTTTTGGATTTTATACTAGAGTTAAAAATGATGTGTGCATCATCATTCCAATATTACATTACTATTTGTTTGTTTATATGTTTACCTTAACCAGTGAGATTTATACTTTTAATATGCATTTATGTGGCTGTGTGTCCATCAATATGCTTTTGTTTCAACTTGAAGAATTCTCTTTAGCATATTTTGTAAGGCAGTTATAGTAGTGACAAACTTGCTCAGTTTTTTCTTGTCTGGGAAAGACTATATCTCTCCTTCATTTTTAAAGGACAACTTTGCCGACAGTTTTGTTTCATTTTTAAAGGATAGTAGTCTTGGTTGGCAGTTTTTCTTTAGCATTTTGTATATATCATACCACTTCTGTCCAAACCTCCAAGGTTTCTGCCGAGAAATCTGTTCATAGCCTGATGGAGTGGGGGAAAACAAGGGGATCCCCTTGTATATGATGAGTCACTTTTCTCTTGATGTTTTCAAAATCCTCTCTTTGTCTTTGACTTTTTTTCTCAGACATGTCCCATAAGTCCCACAGGCTTTATTCATGCTTTTTCATTTTTTTTTCTTTTTGTTATTCTAACTTGATAACTTCAAATTACTTGTTTTAAAGTTCATTGATTCTTTATGCTGCTTGCTTAAGCCTGCTGTTGAAGCTCTCAGTTGAATATTTCAGCCAATGTATTCTTCAGCTCGAGAACATTTGCTTGGTTCCTTTTTATGGTTTCTGTCCCTTTGTTGAACATCTCATTTTTTCCTGATTTCGTTTAGTTGTCTATCTCTGGGCTTAAGATGATTGTTTTCAACTCTTTGAAATAGTGCATAGACCTCCATTTCTTTGTGGTTCTTTACTGGAACTGTATTTTGTTCCTTTGTTTGTGTTGTGTTTCTTTGATACTTGTGATCCTTATAGCGTTGCATTGGTGTCTGTACATTGGAAGAAACAGTCATCTCTTCCAGTCTTTACAGCCTTGCTTCTACAGGGAAAACCCTTCACCAGTCAGCCCAGAGTTTCAGGGAGGGGGGGAGCTAGCTGGTGGGGACCACACGTGGTGGGCCTGCTGCCAGGTTTTATGGACAGGCAGGCCTGGTGCCATGGTCCATACGAGGTTACATTATTTTCAAGAACTTTCTTAAAAGTAAATATTCTTATCACCCTTCTAAATAGAGGCTTTGTGTTGTTGTTTTTAAATGATTATTGTTATTCCCTATAAAAGGCATTAGAAAATGCCTAGTTGAATATAAAGTCTAATTTAAGAGGCAGGCATTAAAATATCCACATATGTAAAACAAAAAGAATTATTTGTGTCATAATTTAAATATGACTATTGTGAATGTTTTGGTGTATTTATTTCCAATATTTCTTGTTTTCTGCAAAAAAGAAATATTAAAACATTTAGTTTCATACTCTACAAAATTCTAACTACTATTGCCCTTTTAATTATACATATTCAAGTGGCACAGTATTTGTGTTTCCAACAAATAACCTGCTTTTACATTTTGTTCTTCATTCTTTTACAGGCATTTGCCTGGTGGCCTGATTTATTGGCGGAGCATGCAGAGAAATTTTGGGCTTTATTCACAGTGGATATGGATACTGCACTGGAGGCTCAACCACAAGACTCCTGGGATAGTTTTCCTCTTTTCCAACTGCTTAATAATTTCCTCAGAAATGACAGTAAGCACTTGCATTTTCTTCAGTATTTGAAACAGGGGAGTGGGGCGGGGGGGGGTATGATCTGTGTGCGAATGTGTATTTACGGAGCTCTGGCACTTGTTCCTCAAGAGTCAGCCTAGATAGCGTTAACATTTTCTCATCCTCCCTGAGTAGGTCAGGCCATGGTCTGGGGTGGACCCGCCACACTCCCACATGGCTCCAAGGCCTCTGAAGTTCCTCTTCATCGAGGACTGATAACAGAGGCCCCCTTCTCACTATACCTTTTGAATCAGAAAATCTTCAAAGGTTAACATTTCTAAAGCACTTGAAAATACTTAACATCTCTGAAAGACACCTCAGACATTTATCATTATTCTAGAAATCATGCTATGTTAAGGCTTCTGCTAATATGCGTTATGATGATACTGTTTTTCTGAGAGGGATTCTACAGATGATACTGTAATATTGCTGCGTAGTAGGGCTTGCTGTCTCAGTATTTTAAAAATTGAAAGTTGGTAAAGGTCCTCTATTGAGATTTTTTTTTCCAATGCAATAACTTGTACAATTATTCTGGTCCATGGTCTTCTAGCAGGCGGTGCAAACCTAGTTTTTCATCAGGATTTATGGGGCATTTTTTAACATACAGATCCCGGGCCTTTCTTTGATGTCTCTTTTGAAAGTTTCACTTAAACCTTAGTTTGGTAACTAAAGCCTTGGATTTCTACTTCCGATGTAACCACGATATCTGCTCTCAGAAGTTACTCGTCCCACATTCATTTATCTATACAAGTATGAATCATTCATTCTGCAAATTATACTCAGCCAGTTTTTAAGTTCCAATTCGCTTCCCTCCTGCCGGCCAGCAGACTTTGAATGACCTTCTTTATTTCCCAGTCTCTTACCATCATTCATTTTCTGCTAATAAATTGCCAGTCAGGTTTAATATTACCTTAAGTCAAATGTATAATAATAAACCTGCACCAAAAATAAATAAATGTGTCCTGCATTAAGCCCCTAAATGAGAATAAGTTAGTACAGGATTATTTCTAACAGTGCTTTCTCCATCAGTGTGGAAACTCAAGAACTGACCATATTTAGATGTATTTTGGAGTTCAAAGATAAAGTATTTATTAAAGTTGACAAACAGTAAAGATGATGAATCACTTAACCGTATTCAATATATAGAATCTATTTATAGAGAAAACAAAAAATGCTATAGCTTTCTTAGAAATATGAGTCTTTCTAGGGAACCAGTACTACAACTCCAATAAATTAACATCTTTTAACATTTATTTTTAAGAAGAGCTCTTGCAAGTGTAGATTTATGAGTTATATCAAAAAGAACACTAAAGTGAGACTGACAGAAATTTGATTTTTAGTCAGCCTTGCAAATATTTCATTCAAAAGAGTTTCATGTTCCTCTCCTATTTAAATGCATAAAGTATTATTTTATCTTACTGTGGTACACATTACTCAATCAAAACACAGAGCATTTATTACTGATCTCTTTTGAGTATTACTAATTTTGGCGGTAAGCCTAGATCTTGACTTTGATTTTTGCGGTGATGAACAGATTTTAGAAAACATCAATTATTTCAGAGAAAAAGGGTTCCTTCGTGTAGTGAGGTAAATAGAAAAGTTCCCCAGTGCCATAATTTCCTTTTGGTATTGGGAATACGGTGTGGTCTGGGGAATTGAAATAGAATGCAGTGACTTTCTTCCCAAACTCACAAGTTATTATCCAAAGCCAAAAACCACTGAATAATATCTCAGAAGTTGGTAAAACATAATTTGTTTTTGCTCTTAATATCACCTTTGATGATAATGCAGAATATTGTTATTAATGATGTGTTAGTTTATTAATCTCCTGAAATATTTAGGTAGTGATTTAGTGAATTCAGTCCAAATATTAAATGTCAACCTATAGCTGCCCCCAGATTGTCCTTTGGAAAGCCTATGGGAAAATATAAAACTTCTATCCTTTTAACCCCAATGAAAGAAAGATCCTTCCATCACCATCATGGCATGACAGCTTTTACTGCAGTGACACAATTAGAGGTACAGTCCAAATTCTAATTAACTATGACTTTAGCCAGGGCCTACCAGAACAGATTGCTCTGAAATGTCCAATGTTGGAACCAGAGCTGATTTGCTGAATAATGGTGCTCACTGTTACCTCACACATGATATGCCACCAATTATATATAGATTTTAAATGCCTGTGATTTTTTATTAATAATGTCACATACTTATGTTTCCTTTTCCAAAACTGAAATTACTAACACATCTCTCATTAATGGAGGTATTAGTTTAGATTTGTACTTTTTTGTGTGCCTTGAAAACTTTGTAGCTGAGTTGTTTTTGTTTTCTAATGACTAATGTAGATGGTGTTTCACCATCTTTCTTTCATTAAAATCTTTATGCTTTGATATTTCAAAATAGGTATTTATATTTTGGAGAGTGGAAGGGATATTAGACAAACCTCTGTATTTTCCGGCTGACTAAACTAAATCCCTAAGAGGCAATAGGCCTGGGCAGGGGCTTGTTGACAGGGAAATGAGGACAGAGGAGAATTGGAGCCTGCTCACGTGGTCTCCAGTAACAAAAGCAGATTCTAGGGACATTTATAAAATAATATATTTTTAAGGAAGATAGAAGATTCCTTGAACTTTTATTTTTACCTCCAAAAATTTTATAAGGGACTGGAGTTGTGGGGCTAAGGAAGAGAGTTGATTGAAGGATACTAAAATGACCAGATAAAGGTATATATTGTCTTCCCATGTACGTTACAAAACGTCCATGCTGAAAATTCCAGGAACTGAGCTAATTAGTGGGGAAGGGGATTCAAGAAAGCAAATTCAGTTTCTAGTTTAAGGGGGAAAAAATTCTGTCTGGCGTGTGTATATTTCCTTACAGTGGGGCATGATTAGGGAAAGTCTTATCCTTCAGAACCCTGGGAGATAAAATGTGGTTTTACTCAAGGGAAGAGTACCAGCTGCACCACCATTTTAGCAAGTATCCCCAATCACCCGCCCCTCACAGACTCATCCACTGATTCCCAGAGCAGGACTGAGGATGAAAACAAACTCAGACTCCTTCATCGCTGTCACCCCCCCACCCCCCCAACCCCGCTGCCTCTGTCCACCCTGATCCACTCTCCCCAACTAAAGACATAATTAGATGGGCAGTCACTTTCAATGGTATCTAAGGGAACAGTTTTGAAAAAGATGTATTAAAATTGAAGGATAATAAATGTTTTCATAATGAAGCCATTAACATTGCATTTAGATGATGCTGTACAACTACAAAGCTACTACAAATAGGTTCCACCCTTGCGTGCTATTTTCCACAATTGTCCTGTCGATATGGATATGGCAAGTGACCGCTTCTGACAAATGAAAGCCATCAGCAAATGGCACAAATCATTTCCTTCAGCACGACTGAAAGGAAAACCCTTGGAGCTAGTCACCTTTTAATCTGTGGATATGCTAGCAAGTGGCAAATGACCATTCTTTGGGGACCTGATTCCCAAGTGAAAAATACCGCGATGCTTCTTCTTTAATTAACAGCCTTTTCACATTGCTAGCACATTAAAGCCATCCCGAATAACATCCTGCTTATATAATCAATGTCACAGTGGCTCTGCCTAAACGAATAATAAATGTCCCGGTTCTGCACTAAGTGAAAACCTATCCTCCAAGACTTTCACCTTCATAAAGATGGGCTCATAAAAATCGAAAAAAGAAAAATTGGAATGTGGTCTCATGAGGATAAAAAGGCTAGTGTTAATAATTAACAAGGAGAGTGAAGTGGAGTCAAATTAGCCATAATAGAGCCCTGAGTGACTGGCAAAGTCACCTCTCATTATCAAAAAACTCATTAAGAAATGAAGAGGTGGAAATCCCGCTGGGTTATTCTCACACTTAGTCTGTATCAGAGATGATTTTTCAGATTTCTTTCAAATGAAGAACTGTTAGGTCACCATATTGTATATTAGGTTAATCTTCAAGCTTTGAAATATGGAGGGCTGACACCTGCGTCTTATTCTACCTCGAGTGCTTAAATGAGCTGTGATCTGAAATTCATGAATTGGTGTTTATAGATATATCTGTACATATGTATACTAGGAACAATGCCGAGGATATAACTTCTGGATTGTAGCAGGGCTGCATGCCAGCTTCGTTTCATAGACAGACACTTTTACAAATGATGACATGACCACGAAATGTGAAAATGTATTTAACACCAATCCCCAGAGTTGATTGAATTCAAAATTCTATGTCAGAATTTGTTTTACTGGACATTGCAGTAAAAGAAACAGAAAACAAGGAATCACTAGCTTGTTTTTTGCAATTGTATTCTTCAGGACTGCTCTAGTTTGATCTGCTTTATGTATTTTCTTAGAACGTAGTGCCTTAAAGAAAACGACCTGCTCTAATGGCCTTTGTCCCTTCACTGTAGATTTATAGGGACATCTGAAACTCCCGAAGGCCACAAGCATCAGGAACCCACACTTGGATTTGTTGAATTTAGATCTGTTCCCCAAAAAGTAATGAACATGACCCCACCAGTGCTCTCATTCCTTGTTAGGTACTTTGAATAGATAGATGGATGGATATATATATATATATATATATATATATATATATATATATATATATACATATTTTAACAAGTGCCCCAAGGGGAAAGGAAAAGTTTGGTGTGTGTTTAAGAAATTATTATGCTAGTAAAGGTATAAGTTAAATATTACCAAATTATATAAAATTACTTAAGTCTTTAATTAAAAGAAGAATAAAATCCAATGAGTTTCTTATTCTACTTAAACTTTAATGGGATGCTCTCGGAGTTGCCTTTAGGGGGTGGATTTTTATTGATATTTATTCAATAAACACATTTATTGAGTGCCTACTTAATGTTCCAGATACTTGGCTGGGGACTGTTCCTAGATCTCAGGGTTTGTTTTGTTTGTGTGTGTGTGTACGTGTGTGTGTGTGTGTGTGTGTGTGTGTGTGTGTGTGTGTTTCCTTGTATATAATGCTGTTGTAGGCTGCAATGGTCCTGACTTTTCTCCTGAAGCCTGCATTCATTTTTCCTGTAATGGGGGTCCTCATTATATGCATTTGTCAATGTGGAGCGTGACCTATTAATTTTATATCTTAACCCACTGTGCTTGTGTTGTTCACAATTGATACAATTCATGGTACCTTGGATAATTATTATTTTACGGCAGAGTCTGTTGTTTTAATGTGGCTGGTGTTGTTTGTTTGGTCAAGAATTACTTGTTACCTTCCAAAAGCCTAATTAGAAATTTAGGGGGGAAAAATCATTCTTCCTAATAGTCCTCCAATGCTGACTAATTGGAAGAGGGCAGCCCAATGTAAAATAGTTTATATGGGTTTGGGAGTCAACAATATATTTTTACTCTAAAAACAGTACATGAATTTTTTTATCTGCTGAATGTTCATTTATCCAGTGATTATTGTCTCAGCAATTGTTATTAATTGGATCTTAGTTGAAATTCTCTGTTGAAATCTTACTTAAAAACCCATGACAAGTACTTTTATAAACGTGAAAGTACTCTTTTTGGTATGTAAATAGGCAACACTGATTTATTAATTATTGGGATGTTCACACGAATTGGGCTCCTCTGCAGCTCCAGTTTACCTTTTTATTTAAACCTGGTGCTTTCTTTTTGACATTTCTAATTGTACCGTTGGGCTTGATGTCGTTGATGCTCTGTTACTTTCTGACAAGGTGATATTTGGAAACATGGAATATTTTGGGGAAAAAAAAGATAGTTTTTATCAACAAAGTAAATGCTGATCTTCCACTTCTGTTCTTGTAACCACTGTTTGAAACTCCTTCTGAGGCGTCCTTTGCACTTCCACACCTCAGGTATAAGGTCAGAAGCCTGAGCTTATTCTTGGAGGAGACCCCATTAAGGACATGCCTCTTCCAATGAGCTGTTGCAGTGGGTGCCTTGGAAAGGCTTAATTTGGACAGGTGGCAGCCCCCAATCCTAACCTATCCTTACTAAACCATATGGAGAAGATGGAAGCACTCATTCTGATGCCTGGGGCAGCATATTAAGAGATCTTCTGACAGTGTCTGATAGAAGTGGATGCAAACTGGCATATGGGCAGCTGAGAAAAGGAGCATACATTTACATACACAAGTATATTGTGGTATACATTTCTGTAGTCTTGCCTTTTGAAACCAAATTTTCTCCTGTCTTTTGTGTATTTTCATTTCTTCTCTTGGCCGCTCTCTCTCCTTCTCACTCTCTCTATCTCTCCGTCCCTTCCTCCTCCCCTTTCCTGAATCCAATTACCAAAGAGATAATACTGCCAATTGCCAGTTTTCTAAAACTTTGGAATATGGGTTTATAATTTGATAATTTTTTTAAAATAAAAAGGAACACTATGCTGAAACATGAGCAGACTTTTGGCCAGAATTCAACATTTGTGACAGGTCTTAGGAAAATATAAGAAATCTCCATTTTCTATGAATTCTGCAGGGTGCTTGCTATCAAGAGTCATGACTAAACAGAGAAAATCCTCCCTTTGCTACATTCATTAAAGTAAGAGACATAACATAGCCAACATTCATATCCAGTAGAATTTCTGGCAGTCTGATTTTGGATACATGGGTCAAAAATAGGGTTTCTCATAATTATTAATACCATGTATTTTTATATAAACTATGAAGAGATACATAGGTCTCAACAGGTTCTTATACAGTCACCTGGATAATAAATAACCTAGACATCTTAATATTGTATCCAAGTAGTCAGTCATTTAACAAATATTTGAACACTTTCTCTGAACCAGAGACTCTGCTGGATACTAAGAATACAGACCTGGTCCCTGCCTCAAGGACCTTGCTTGCACCCTCGTATGGAGAAAGAGATATGTCAGCAGGTGCATGGACCACAGTGCAAGCCTGTACAGGGTGGAGAGTAAACAAGGGAAACTAACTAGGCAAGGGGACAGCAGAAAAGGTTCAGAAGAGAAAGTGGATACTTGAACTGAACCATGAAAACCATTATGGCTGGACCACAGGAAATGGGAGTCAGGCAACAGAAATGAGAGAGAGGTCATTTTATGACAGGTTGGGGATGGCTTTCGTACCATGCTAAGGCTGTGGCATTTGTCATGATGGCCCATTAAAGGATTAGAATCTTTAGAAGGGACATTATTAGTTTTACATTTTATCAAGCCCTTCTGCTTGAGATTTTTAAGAACATGAATTGGCCGAGGGAAAATTGGGATTCTAAAGACCAGTTAGGAGAATATTGCACTAGTCAAGGCAAGAGATGAGAAGGCTGAAACTAGTGCAGCAGCGGTGGTGATGAAGAGTTAGGGGAAGCGTTAGAAAGGTAGTAAGGACGTAAAAGATACAGGTCTTGATTATAAGTGGATGTAGGACGTGAAGGAAAGGCCTAGGGTACAAATGCCAGGTTGCTGGCACAGTGATCACGTGGATAATCTCTGTTTTCACTCCCATGATAACACAGGACACGCAGACTTATTTAACAGGATAATGAATTCTTTTTTATCAAGCATGTAAGAAAAAGAGAGAGCTCACTGAAAATACATTTGTGTCAACTGCTACTTAGCATCATTATAAGATTTAATAACAACACTGAGTGTGATTATTCCTTACGTGCTTCTTCTTTTTAACAAAGTAGGACTAACGACTAACATACCTAATTTCTAAATGTATAATAAAGTAGCGTTTGAACTGATGAAGTTGGTGCTTATTTGTAGATGTGCTTATTTGTTACATACTCCTATGTGTTGGTCTTAGAATAGTTACAAATAATGACAGTGCTTAAGAGTACCTATCAAGATGTACAGCCTAACGTTCTTTGCGTTTTTTATCCGTAGGCCATATAAATTAAGGCTTACGTATACAGTCTAACTGTATAGCAATGTAAAACTGTCCTGCTTTCAATGTGTATTGTTAAGTACATTGAATATTTTCATAGTGGTAATTCATTTTTCAATTCATTGAATATAATAGTTTTGTTCAACCTCTTGACTTTTTCATATTGTAACCGTTCTTCAGAATTCTAGTTCTGAAAACATAATTCAGTGTAATACAGTGTAAGATACAGTGTAATGTGTTGGTCATTTGCAAGATTTCTTTTTTACCTAAAACAATGTACTGTACTGCACTTCTAGGTCTTAAAAGGTGCTGACATGGTGATGCTAGGTTGGACAGATATATAAATGGATCAACATGCAGATAATAGTTGACAGTAACGTAAATTGAGTGATGATGGTATTATACTGTGGAAGTTGAGAGGAGGCTGTGGTATAAAATTCTTGTTCTGTCAAATGACTAAATGACTTGAGCAAGTGTCTTAAATCCTCTGTGCCTCAGTTTCCTTATTGATAAGATTGAAAAAAATTATAGTGCTGCTCTCACAGAGTTTTTGTGATGATTACATGAGAGATTGTATATCAAGCACTTAGCACCACGCTTGATACTCTAAAAATGCTAGTGATATTGAGGAAGAAGAGATGGAGAGTTGTTAAGAAGAGATCTAATAAATTCAGATTTATTATTATATTTTTAATTTACTTACCACAGTGATTTAGGTGATTTGAATGAGAATATTTCATCCTTTGTGTCCAGTGTCCTTATGTAGGTGACAGACACTTTGTGAATTACATGACCTGTAGTACCTTCTAGCTCTGTGATTGAATCTCCAGAAATAAATAAAGCTTCTTTTCAGTGTGCTAATGGAAACAATGTTAAGATAACATTAGTCTCCTAAATAAGACATTTATCTTGAAGTATGATTATCATCCCACTTTAGTGGGGAAAATTTTAGCATATAGATAAAGCAGAAAAGATTATTTAACTCCATAAAGCACTAACCCATATCAACTAGCGCTAGAAGAAACCAGTGTTGTATTTCCTTCAGTATTTAGAGTTACTTCCTTCTCCATTTTCATATGTCTGCAATTTTCTGGCCTCTGGCAAATTTCAGAATCATTTAATTAAAGTAATATCCAGTGATAATTTTCATATTCATTCCACCATAGTAAGTATCACATACTTTGCCCAAATTTGAAAACACTGTTCAGCCTTTCAGGGTATTTTTGTCCTGAAGACGATTAGGTGGGAAATTGGCATATTTAGCTATCTTATTTATAAGATAATACCATGAGAGTTGCTAGTAATTAGATTTAGTAATTATAAGCATATACAGCTCTTCCGATCCATAAAAGTGAATGGGGTTACAGACTTTTCCCCATCTTCTGCCACTGCACTCCAAGCCAGCACTTTGATCGTCATCATCATTATCACCACCGTCATCATCACCACCATCAGCAGCACCCTCATCATCACCACCGCCATCATCACCACCACCACCACTATCATCATCACCACTATCATCATCATCATCATCCTTTACCTGGTCTATTGCAGTAAAGAACTGCACACTAACTACCTTCTCTTCTCTCACCCTTGGCCACCTCCTCCATTTTCTACACAGTAGCCAGAGAGATTATATTATGTCATTCCTCTACTTACATAATAATAATGAAAGTAATAATGCTTCCCATTGAACCCAATAAAACCCATACTTCTTACCATGTCCTACCATCTAGATATCACCTTGGGCTATTCACTACTCCCTCACTCGACTCGTGCCACACTGGCTGTCTAGTCCTAAAGTTCACAGCTGGGTTTAAGGTATGTTCACTTGAAAAATATGTACCATCATCCAAAACTAACAAATTCTGTATTGAATATTACTTAGCACTTTCCTACAGATTTTCTATTTTTCCATGGTGCAACTTAGTCACAGCCTGACTGTCTTTGTCCGTTTGGGCTGCTATAACAAACTAACACAGTCTGGGTAGCTTATAACCAACAGAAACTGAGTTCTCATTGTCCTGGAGCCTGGATAGTCCAAGATCATGCTGTAGGTAGATTCAGTGTCAGGTAAGAGCCTGCTTTATAGACAGCCATCTTCTTGCGATGTCCTCACATAGTGAAAGGGTAAAGGGGTCTTTCTGGGATCTCCTTTATAAGGATATTAGTCCCATTGTTGAGGGTTCTGCCCTTTTGACCTAATCACCCTCCAAAGGCCACATCTCCTAATACCATCACATTGGGAGTTGGGATTTCAACATAAGAATTTGTGGGGGACACAAACATTGAGTCTACCGCATTGACCTATGTTCCAATGAAAGCACGTCCTGTGGATAGAAAGTATCCGTCTTCTGATGGAGGTAGGTGCACCTTGCCTAGCAGCCCTGTCCCAATAGCACAAATTCTAAAGTCTACAGCTGCTTTAGGTAGCATATTCCATACCACAATTCATTAAAAACAAATGGACAGCTGAAAAACGCCTGTGATGTTCTGACTGATTTTAAAGGTATGTTTGGAAAATCACAACTAAAAGAATATCCACAAATAACTAGAAAGTTCATGAATTAGAACAGACATTCTACCCAAGGCCACCATCACCCTCTTGGTGAATTTAACAAGTTTTTCTCTTGGAAGTAATCAAGCTTAGCTCTTAGAGTTGACTAGGTTTCGCTCTCCTGTGATACACAGCAGAGCACAAGGATTGTAACGCTATTTAATTGCTGTGTTTACATGTGTCAGGACTTCCTGGGGTCCAGCAGCTCCCTTGAATCTCTAGCAAGTCCTCATATGCCTCATGCATTAAACCTCTTAGAAAGTAAAAACATACCACCATCCAAGAACATTTTATAGAAATACAATCTATTTGTGTTTTGAGAGCCATGTATAGAAAGAAGGTCAGTTATACTTCTTGATCCGTTTTCATGATATATTCAATAGGCGCAAGATCCATTATCATCTGCATTTGATCAGGTCTTCTCTGTGAGACTCTTCCAGGAAAAGTTTTTTCGCCCATATTTTCCAAATGACTAATACTATCCTTCTGACAAACACTCTTTCTGCTTGACTATTTCAGCACTTTTATGTAATGGAAAATTTCACAAACACTTGCAAGAAATCTTTGTGCCCTTGGTTGTCCGCTACGTCGATCTCATGGAGTCCTCCATCGCCCAGTCAATTCACAGAGGTTTTGAGCAAGAGACATGGCAGCCTGTCAAGTAGGTATCTTGCCCAGTGCCCATAGAGCATCTGCCTCTTCTGTCCTGACCTGCTGACTTTGCACATGGCCATCTGTAGGTATTGCTTACGGTGGTCCCTTCCCACGTTGTTTGTTTCTTTACAGGAATATCGCCAACAGTCTTCCCAATGTAGCTCTTCCAAAAGTTCCAAGTCTGCCTCTTAATCTTCCACAGATTCCTAGCATTTCTACTCCTTCGTGGATGGCTCCTTTATATGAGGCCACGTGTGTATTCCTCACTTATTTCCTGGTGGTGTGTTAGCTAGTGCATGGCCTGGGCTGTGTTCTGTGCAGAGATGTTTAGATTGCATGGCATTTATCATTGTTGGTTGAGGAATACTGTTTTGGGTTTATTTGTTTGAGTTTTTAAGCTATTAAGCTGAGCTTGGCACATGGGCGATAAATGCTATAGCTTAAAAAAAAAAAAACACTCATTGGTTTGATGTAGCTCATATATAATCTGTGGGGCAAGGGTCATTTTGTGACCCAGGTTGTAGACTCTGGCCTAAGTGATATAACCAGAGTTCTCCAAATTCAGACAATCAGTATTGTAAATAGTATGTCGGGGATCCTTAGCTGGTCCAGCTTTGTTACTGCCCTCATGACTTCTCTTGTGTGTGTAGAAAAACATTGTAAGAACAGTTTCAAGAATATAATCATCTTCTGTTTTTACCTTAGGCTGACTTTTATAGAAACGGTTTTGCTGGTTGCCAGAGAAGGGGTTGTCCTTTATTTCCCAGCACCAGCAAGATCTTCTTTTGTCCTTTCATATATCAGTTGATACACTTTGATATTTTAAATAATCTTTATGTCATTAAAAACCATATTTATTAACTCCATTGTTGTGATGAGCCTACCTACTGCAGATTCAGTAACTAAGACTCATTAAAGGGAAAAAGACACGGGCATTCAAGTTGATCAGCCCCGAATTTAGATCCTAGTTTATTCATTGTTAAATCTTTCTTAGACTCATTTTGCTCAGCTGTAATATGGTTATGATGCCTAATTTAAAGACATTTTTGTGAGGATAAAAAAAAAAAAAAATCTATGAAAAGTGCCTGGCACATCCTAAGTTCTCAATAAATGATAACTACTACTCTATATTATGATTGTTATTACTATAATAATTATTACTATCATCAATTATCCATCATTATTTTAAACTGTATCATTTCCAAATGATAGCACTCAAATGAACTCACAGCAGTAAAAGGAACCCAATGATAATCCAGACTTGGCCCAAGATCTTATATGAAATCAGCTAGAAAGAATAATAATTAAAAGGAGTTAAATAGCTATCATTTATTGAGCATTTATTATGTTCTAGGTACAGAGCCAAATTCTTTATTGCGTTTAACAATGCTGTGAGGTAAATGTCATTATCCCCATTTTACAGTTAAGGAAATTTAGTCATGAAGCAGTTACGAAACAAAATTTGCCCAATATCTCAGAGTAAGTGGCAGAGGTAAGATTTGAACACAGGTTTGCTTGACTCCAAAGCCCTCACCCTATTGTTAATTTATTCTGCTTCCAGAGAACACAGTGGCTAAGAACTCGTTCAGCATCGTTTCTACCTATCCTGCTACCACCTGTCAAATCTGTTCCCAGTCTAGGGTGCATACAATCGGGAAAAGACAAAAGGAAAGACCAAGGAAGAGAACGAGAACTTGCAAAATATTTTGGCAATATTTCTGCAAGTTAAACAGCATCACTGTACTCATAATAATTATTAGGATGTTAGGCCACATGTCAATCTCATTGTTATAGGCAAACGCTTTGGGTCTTTACAGTGTATAAAATGGTGTCGCTGTGTGCTCAGGAATTATCTAGGAAACATACAGAATCTTTCTAGGTTTATGATTTTTTTTTTGTACTTCTTTATATGGGTTAATAATTTAACTCCTATTCATCCTTATTTCTCATCTGTTTTACAATTTTGCTTTTATCAAGAACCCTATTGTGGGCATTACCTTGGAAAATTTAGGGGCTTTTCATCATCACTATTTTATTAGCTTTGAGATATGTGTGAACTCTGGATTTCATTCTTGGGAGTCCTTTTATAAAATGACCTGCATCTCAGGACAGGAACCATGACAGATTTTGGCTTTGTAAATTGAGTGATTCGACTTTCATTATTCTGGGCAAATAAAAAATATGGTTTCCAAGTTAGTTACCATTATCTTTACCTGCCAAGATAATCAACATTAGACTCTTTGTCAGGATGTCAGAATTACTCATAATGTTATGATGTCATTGCAAGTAGTGTTTTGAACTTCTGCTAGAAAGCATTAAATAGCAAAAAACATTTCCATTTCACATATATTGCGAATTAAAAGTACAACTACTGATTAAGTGAAGGTTAGTAATAGCAAAGTAACCATGGGTTTGAAGATATACACCTATCTACTAATGTATAAATCACTTTAAGAGGATGGTCTCCGTATCTCTCCCTGTATATAAAACCTTAATTCTGGGTTTTTAGCACTAAACGTGAATGCCGGTAAGATAATGCTGGAATTTTTAGGAAATTATCTGAGTCCATTATTCATGTTTGAGTTCTTTAATCAATTAATAATACTGTTAGGAATAAGTCACTGATTAGGCGAAGTCGCTAATTTTAAAATGAAAAAGTTTCATAAAAAATCGCAGGTTATATATACCAGCTCGAGAGAAAACTGATTTACATTTTTTCATCTAGCTATCTAATTATAACAAACAGTTGTTATCTTAATTGCATTTCCAATTAAGCACATTTATTGTTCAGACTCTGACCATAGCATTGAAGAACAGGAGAAACATATGTCCATATTCTCTATAAAGATTTAATTGTTACATGTTATGAGAAAGTCCATTTTTAATAAAATTCTACCTTTACTCTTTGGGATTTTGTTTTGATTATGGCTTTTGCTTTTGCTGTTCTGTTATGCTGTTAAAGAATGCATACATGTTTCAAATAGCTACTTATATTTCTCCTAAGTAAAAAATTATAAGAAGTAGATTTGCTTCTTTGCCAATTATTTTCAGTTACTCTTAAAACATAGATCTTCTCAGCTACCAAATTGTACACTATGGATATGCTTGTTCATTTTTCTTTCTTGTTTTTATTATATATATATGACAAAAAGGAGAAGTAAATATAGGGGTTTTTCAAACACTTCCCACAGCAAGGTCAGCATGGTATTGTCTGGTTCTTTTGTCGAATGGTACTTTGTGGGGACTAAATATTAAGGTGAGGAGAGACTGAGTGAATGAAGTGCCATGGGTAGTGTTCTGTGCTTTGCTGTGTTTGGCGCCTTGAGAATTTAACTCTGAGGACATCTTGGCTAGACAAGGAAGATCATGAGGAAATACTGGCAGAATAGGAGGAGGAAAGCAAAGCAGATTGGTGATGGAGCTAAGATGCTGAGGCAAGGGGGTGGGGAACAGACCAGAACTTTTAATTAGCCAGAGTAAGAGATGATGTTTTTATGCTACCGAATTAAGATATATTTATCTAAATAATGTGGCTATTCCAAAAAATTTTATTTTTTATAAAAGTTTTCCACCATGCCCTTGTGATGAAAGAGTTTATTTTATTTTTTAATTTTGTTTTACAAACTGAAAATATAAATTTTAGATGAATATATGTTAAACAGATATTGGAAAGCTGAGGAGAGATGAATCCCACAGCAGCTTTTTTTTTCTTTCATTCTCTTTTATAACTAAATTTCAATATGTTTTAATGTAGGAATATTTTACTTTCAAAACATCTGTTTCCTTATTAGGCTGTCTACTTGCATAATAGAAAGTAATAGTATTATCCTTACCCTAAATATTATATGTACTCTGGTAAAAATTACCTTCATGCATGGTGTGAAAATACAGAGTAATTTTACTATAGTAGCAAATGTACAGTAGATCTGGACTCCATAATTAGACAGATGTAAGGGCCTGAAATATACATGACTTTGTTCCAACTTCAGAGCGGCCTGAACAGCATTTCTGGGTTAGACCATGCCTTGTACTGTTACATTTAATTATGAGCTAGAAAAGCCACAACGCATCTCAAAATAGAAGTAAGATTTGCTTCCCTTCCCAACCTGTTATTTCATTTCCAGTACCTGTTTCACCTTTACCTGTAACTGAGAAAGTTAAGGGTCTTATATGTACATGCCTGTAGACAGACAGAAGCCATCCGTTGTGATGACAGACCCATATCCTTGAGTAGAAGAGGAAAGCTAATAGCCGCTGTTATATGGATCTTCTTGCATAAAACATACTTTTCTGAATTTCTAAAAAGAAATATTTATATGTTTTATCCGAGAGATTAGTAAAGAACATTTAAAATGTTTGTTCTGATGTACACAATTTGATTTCTTTCCTTACTCAAGTATCTGCATCCAGTTTATGCCTTTTTAGGAAACCTTACTATTATGTTTATTTCTATTTTGTTCTCCTTGCCTTGCCTTTTCACTGGGAAGTGAAAAGGAAGAATTAGCAGGTTGAACAGAGGAAATAGTGATCATTAGAGATTTTGTAGGGTATTTTTTCGCTGATGGCAATGGCTACAAAGAGGAAAGAAAAACCAATGTGTTAGTGGTCCCCGGAGCTAACAGTGGAAATTCATGATGTTCTCATTTTTTCCTTTTTCTTCCAGCAATGGCTCAGCAACATCAGAAGACCTTTTTTGGAAACTCGATGCACTGCAAATGTTTGTCCTTGATCTACACTGGCCAGAGCAAGAATTTGCCCACCACTTAGAGCAAAGACTTAAACTAATGGCCAGTGATATGATAGAGGCCTGTGTCAAAAGGTAGTCGTGTGTTTTCAAGTTGCTGCTTAATATTCCAGCACCCAAAATACCACTTTTCACCAAGTACCTGTTACATAGTTGTCGCAGGAAAGATTGCAGTATGTACCACTATTCCAAAATGGTCATTAGGTTCTCTGACCTAAATTCTGGGGACCCATGTAATTAACAAGATGGGCCTGATAGTTTTTCTCAAGTCCCCTAACCATTGCCCTCCTCAGTAGTACCCCTAGTAATCATTTCTGTTGTGCTGATTGTTTTCTCTCTGGGAATACGATCTTTTAAATTCCCAAGGCAATACTTCCTGAGACATCCGGAAAGGGTGTGTTAAATACTTTAAGCGTTCTGTCTCTGTGCTGTGAAATGGCGTGGCAAACTCAAATGACGATCAGTGCCCCCAATTGTGTTTTCTGGTGTGCTCTGTCCCTACCAGATGAGTTCCAAATATCCATTCCCATTCTTCAAAACTTAACTAGAAATAAGTTATGAGGATTCTTCCAAAGGTGCTTTCATTGTTTTACTAGTTCTTACACAATCAGCATTGCATCCAAAGTATCCAAGCATTGTTTTTTCCTTGCCCGTGTTCATGATATGTGCAAGAACAATGGCGGGGACAGCATAGTGGAATAACAAACACTGATTGGAGCAGCTGAATAATCCTAAATTCTCTAAAGCAAGAAAAATCGGTTTTTAGAATAATGTTTCATGCCCTCCCAAGGCAAGGCCACGAATTAGGTTATTTAATGTTTAAAAAAATATTCATCGTCTGTGATTCTGATATCTCAAATCTGTGGGTATTCTTTGGATACTTAACCAAGACCGATCTCAAATTGCCTGTTATGCAGTAGCTTTTAAAAGCCTAGCTGCAACTTCAGGTATTTGAAAGAGAACCTAAGTGATGTGAAAGAATTACACACTCTGTGTTGTACATTAATTATGAGGTTTTAGGGTTTTTCAGACTTGTACCTTTTTTGATTTGGCAAATCTTCACCTGGAGGATTTGTTCTGCTTGAATGTGGAGAAGCCAGTGATTTTTCTCTTTTGTTACTAATTCAGGCATTTGAGTGAAACGATGAGGTTTTTACATTTAAAAGAGTGACACACTCAATGTAGCAAATAGCTTCATTTGGGTAGAGATATTGTCTGAGTGATGGCAAAAGCTGTGGTTAAGATTGAATATCACAGTCTGATCTTTCATAGGAGAGCATCCCACCCCCAGCTCCCAAACATGGCCACACCCCTTATTTGCATGTTTTAAATTAGCATTTTGTGGTGTTGATTTCACTGTTACACAACAGGTGGGACATATGTCAATCTCTTACTCTGAATTCGTGTTTCAATGACTAGAACAAGAACTGCATTTGAACTCAAGCTACAAAAGGCGAGCAAAACCACTGACTTGCGCATCCCAGCTTCTGTGTGTACCATGTTTAACGTGTTAGTCGATGCCAAGAAGCAAAGCACCAAACTCTGTGCCCTGGATGGAGGCCAAGAGGTAAGTGGATTGAGTGTCACGTGGAGAAATGCAGCATAGGGTGCCCTGGCAGAGAAGGATGCTGTTTCCAGAAGTCACACACTTGATTAGATTAAAAGACCAAGTTCTCCAATATAAGTGTTTGGTCTTTTCTTTACTATAACAACGGAATACCCTTTATCCTTTGTTTCAGTCAGTTTCTTCTTTTTCACATGAAGATTGCCTACAATTTTATAAGTGGCCATTGAATTTCAGATATACCTTTTAACAGCTTAGTTGTTGTGTGTTTACATAAAGCTTACTTTTCATAAGCAAATGAAAAAAGCTACCTGCTTTGTTTACACAAATCCAGAGTATCCAGAGTTTTTATGTAAAAAAAAAAAAACAAGCCACAGAAAATAGCATATGATATATTTTATTTACACAAAAGTTTCTATTTTGGAAAGACCAAGGTGAAACATACTTGAAAATTAGGCTTCATTCTTTTCAATAAATATCCCATTGTTCCAATTTTATTTATATTTTGTTTTGTTCTATATTCAGAAATAGCTTGTTTTACCCTGTGATTTATTTTTGTTGAGAGTCGTGATTGGGTGAAAATGGATCTATTTTTCTTAGATATCTGTTTAAGTTGACATTTTGTTGCTTTTTTCCCCCATTGTAATTACTTTTTCATGATTTCTTTACTCTTCCCATATGTTCTCCTTCATCGCCTTTTTTTTTTCCATGACATGGTCTCCAGTTTGGTAGTCAATGGGTAAGTCTCATTTTTTTTTTTTTTAACCACATTCTCATTTGAATTATTATTTTCGTAAATGCATGTTTTTTATTTTCATCTTTTCAAATTTAAATAATATAATTCATGTGATTTTCAGGTTTTTGGTTTCTGTCTGTGAGTTACACACTAACAGCTTACTATAACACAGCAATTACCCAAAGACACATTACAATATATATAAATGCTTACATCTTAAATAATGTCACGAGGAATGTTTCTTCTCTGTTAAGCTGCAGAATCTACAAATTAGATTTTTAAAGATAAAATTATTTAAAACCCAATGAATTCACCCTCCTTTAAACTAAGTTCTAAACAAATTCAGAAACAGAACGATTATTAACATTTTCCAGACACAGATATCTTTAGTATATACTTTAACTACTACTAGACGAATGTAGAGTTTGGGACTTTAGATGACATATACCTTATGTCAGGGTGACCCCTAAATTCAAAGACTGGAAGGCCACTCTCCAGATCACTTCATACGAAAGAACCCACTTGTGGATTTTAGCGAGGTACATGCCCACCAGTGAGTCTTTCCTCCCACTCGTGGCCAGGGATGTAACCATCATCAGAGTCAGGAAAAAAAGCAGGCATGTCAGGAGCCTTTCCCCTCCCCCACACAAGATTTTCTTGAGGTACCACTCAGAACCTCAGAGCAACAATGATTTGAAAACCTTCATGCACACAAGATTTACTAGGGAAAAAGAGAGAGAGAGAGAGAGACTAAATTGACTATATTAAAAAAAAAAAAATATATATATATATATATATATATATGTATATATGTATATATAAGTCAAATTTATTTGTGTACTGTATGTAAATATACTTTTTTTGTATGTTAAATCTTACAAGTATTACAGTTAACACCTGAGACTCAAACTCAACAAGACTCTACTGGGCTAACAATTCTCATCGAAGCAGAAGGATTTAGGTAACTGTGAAAAAAGATGAGAAGGCACACTATTTGTGATTTTCATACTTATTTAGTCCAGATATAGACCTTAGTTATTTGACCATAATTTATGTATACCAGGGGTGCCCAAAAAATTGTATTCATCTTTTATCGATATATATTATTACAATCTTAATACAGTTTTTTTCCTTTCTTAAAATGTGTATACATGTTTTTGGCACCCTCTGTATATACACACATTTCATTTTGGGGACAATTCAGGGGGAAAAGACATATTTCTAATACCATAGCATATAATCTTACAGATTAAGTAACTAATAATGTAAGCGTTGTGGAATGTTCAGTAGTTATTCTCTGATCACTTACAACATGATTTATCATCTCTAATTATCTGAATAAGGAGGAAGCTGGTTTGAATATCGATGGCTCCTCTCTACCTCTCCATGTTTTTCAATACCCAAATGTAAGCCTTTGATTGCAAGAATATTGTCTTAAGTCTCTTTACAATAAGCCCATCCATTTCCCATTGGGTTTATAGTCATCTTGCCTCTTCTCATTAATAATGAATTTATCCATTTGTTCTTATTTTAACATACACTGCAGTACCTGACCAATAGGCACTTAGTAAATATTTGTTGAATGAACAGACTGATTTGTTGTCACGGCTTTAAAAATCCAACCCTGTCAGAAACAACTCACTCTAGTACTTAAAAAGAAAATGGGCACACACACAAATGACAAAACATTGGTGCATTGTCAAATGATTCTTTACATTAATAGGTGGATGGTTTTGAAGAGTAATCTGCTACTGTTCATTATGTCTGCACCTGCACCTTCTCACCAGAGACAATTAGTCCCCCACAACTTTCACACAACTAATAGAGTTCAAAATGTGCAGGTGTAAAACCCATTAGCAACCCTGGAAAGTGGTAAACAAGAATCTCAATGCGAAAGAAGGATTTTATACTTTGCTTTTAATCTCCACCAAATATACCCACATAATGACACTGGCTTTCCCTCTTTGTATGTGCTTGAAATAAGTTTTGGAATTGTTGCAAATTAGTAAATACATCGCATGCATAGGTGAGCCTGTGGACTCCATTCTATAATAAGCAACAAATAAAGCTTTTGAAAAAACTAGCTCACCACACAATTTGAAACCTTTTAAAAATATGTACTTACTACATAGAGTAACCTAGCAGAGATTATTTTTCTGAATTATAAGGGGATTACCTCTGCAAAATCTCTAGTAAGTCGTTATTAGGTTGGTGCAAAAGTAATTGCGGTTTTTGCCTTTTTTTTTTTTTTTTTTTTTTTTAACCTTTTAAACCGCAGTTATTTTTGCACCAACCTAATATATTGTCATTGTCAAGGGATAAAGCCTTCGTGACTCCTGACCCACAAGGCAGCTCCTCTGTGCTCCTAAGTTATGATTCTGTTTTCGTATGTGTCACGTAATGATGCAAACATGCTCAGCCACAGCCCAGAACATGTTTAATGGAGTCATTTGTGAATGAATGATCTGCCCGTGTGACAGCTGTGCATATGAGTCAGCAATCTTAGGCCAGTCCCTCGGGGACAGATGTTGAGAGCACAAAACCACCAAGGTTTAGAAATCCTTGTTACCCATCCCTGCAGAAAAGCAGACTAATGTGTGGGCGTCAGGCCATCATCTGCCCTCAGAACCTCTGCATCCCATGGCCCATCCACTGGGGATGAAAGCACACTAATGGGGCAAGTGGGGGTGGGGTGCTACTTGTGTGGGATTTGTTCTCAATTACAGTAAAACACTTCCATTTCCAGAACTAACAATCCAATACCTTTAAAATTCATGCCAAGAGAAGAACCAAAATCTTCTTAAGAATGCTGGATTACACTGGTATTTGATTAGTCTTCATTTCTTGTGTGTTTTCATGCAGTCAGGTAAAATGATATTTACCTGAGTGTAGGACAGCAGGGTTGCAGGCCGGTGCCTGATCTCTGGCCTCTGTGAAGTAAGAGTCCTCAAGGTCTGTTTTAATCTAAGTTCAGAGTCTTCTGCTGGAGAAGCAAGGCACCAACAGTTTGCTTTCGAAGGAAGATGTGGAGAGAATTAGTCTAGGAATGGCCTGGATTCTACCAAAGCCCTGGAATGTAGGATCATTGACCCAATCTAAGAATTTTACAGGTTTTTATTCTTACAAACAAAAACTGCAGAATGTTATAAAAAATGTGCTCTGTTCATCTGAATTATCAATTTTAGCTTAGGTAACATAAATGTCTCTGCAGAGAAATTCTGTTCTTCTTGCCATCTCTTTTTGTGTATTTGGGTTTGTCTGGATCCCCTGATGAATAACTTTTTCTAGCTAACTTTCTGTTGACCATATGCTGCATATGTGCATCGTTCTCTTTGTAGAATGTATACGTAAAATAGGAATTTTGCGGTCATCTCCCCATTCCCACCCACAATGCTCCCATGCCACCTGTACTAACTGTGCAGCTATAGAAGATTCTAGAAGTTCCCAGTAGTCTTCAGATTCGATATTAGTGTAAGTCAGAGCTAATCAGATAAATACACTAGCAAAATCTTGTATTATACAAACCTAAAAACTTTGTATTACTTGAGTTTTTGCCTTAAGTAGTACATTTAAGATGTATACTTTTCTTCCTTTTTCACTTCCTCTCCGTCATCCCCTCTCCCCCTCTCCCCTCCTGTCCTTTTGGCTAGATCAGGTATCAAAATAGCAGTCTGTTGTGATAGGAGAATTTTATGACTACCAGCATCCATGGCTTTCCCTGCCTTTCAATAAAAAGAGACCTCTTTAGTGGCTCATCTTTTGATTTTAAGGATTCCCCAAATGGGTCCAACCTAAAGGTTTAACATATATAAGCTCCGTGTTCTATTTTCAATAGCCTTCTGATGATATTTGATTACTTTTGAGTTTAAAAAAAAAAAAAAGAAATTTATGGCAAATGGAGATAAACATTGAGGATGAGGCATACTTAAGAATATGGGGGGCCGTCCTGGTGGCTCCGGCGGTTGGAGCTCCGTGCTCCTAACTCCAAAGGCTGTTGGTTCGATTCCCACATGGGCCAGTGGGCTCTCAACCACAAGGTTGCTGGTTCAACTCCTCGAGTCCCACAAGGGATGGTGGGCTCCACTCCCTGCAACTAAGATTGAACATGGCACCTTGAGCTGAGCTGCCACTGAGCTCCCGGATGGCTCAGTTGGTTGGAGCTCGTCCTCTCAATCACAAGGTTGCTGGTTCGACTCCCGCAAGGGATGGTGGGCTGCGCCCCCTGCAACTAACAATGGCAACTGGACCTAGAGCTGAGCTGCGCCCTCCACAACTAAGATTGAAAGGACAGCAACTTGACCTGGAAAAAGACCTGGAAATAAACACTGTATTCTCCAATAAAGTCCTGTTCCCCTTCCCCAATCTTTGAAAAAAAAGGAAAAGAATATGGAACCATTTGGAGGTCTGGGTGCCTCCATCCCTGCATGTTCTCTAACACTTTCCATGTAAGAAGGAAGTGAGAAGCTTGAAACCCATTTGCTATATTTCTTTCCTATTCTACCCAAACGGGAGTCAGTCTGGTATTTCTCCCCACTGCCCAGACACAAATTTGGAGAGAAGGATGTGAGAAGAGAGTGGCAGAGAGCCAGGACAGATCTCATTTGCATAAGCTCTTTAACTGCCCAATCAGCTGAGTCCCTTCAGCTGGGGGGGGGGGGTACTTATTTTGTACCTATATCTGTGGTTGGGCAGGACTTCACCACTATCTCAACTACCAACCAGCTTTTCTAGACTCTTTCTCTTCTACCTTTTTTCCTCTATTTTCTCCCCCTTTGCTTCTCTTCAAATTGTTTCAAAAGCAAAAATGTCAGCACTACTGCAACAGACAGCTACCCTCTATGTTTCTGTTCCATTTATCCTCTGCAGAGCACTGATTTAGGAATTAGTAAGGCTTTAAGGGAGACAGACCCTTAGTATTTCACTTCACTGGGTGAAATACATGCCTAGTAAATGTCACGTGTGTGTTCATTTTAGACCACTTGTCAACACACACACACACACACACACACACAACAGAGAGAGACAGAGACAGAGAGAGAGAAAATAATTCACATACTCCAAAATTATGCTTCCTTTCTTCATTATTAGATGACCACTTGTACCTGTCAGCCTGTCAGGGAGGAATCATTCCTGCGTATTCCAAAGCAGATCTCAGTTGATGTTTTGTTATGTGTGGAAACTTTGAGACATGTTTTCAGAAGGAAAAAAATAGCTTTCAAAAACTTACATCTTAGGAAACCATTCAACCAGCAGCTGTTAAGTTGGTCTAATGTTTATACTGACCTGAGTACTTTTACTCCTTGCATTATGTTAGCTGTTCCAAGAAGCCTTGAACCATCAAGATAGGGTTAGTCTTTACAAGTCACATTTTCTGTGAAGTGGCTGTTGGGGACAATCGGCTGTCAGATAAATGCTTCTAAAGGAAGAATTACTGTTTAAATGAATGTGCCTTCACACACCGTAGAAGCCGAACCTCCTGCTAATTTAAGAATGGGGCTCTCTAGTATTCTCTAAAGAAAGCAAAAAAGGAGTCTTTCAGGTTTATTTTAAATACATCTTTTTTTGCATTTACTTAAAGGCGCCTTTTTCATGGGGAAGCAGTAATAAAACGATGGGGAGTGAGTGCCGTTTCATTATACCTTTTATGGCCTATTAATTTGTTACCATCTATTCACCTTTGTTGATGAAATTTTAATTTTGCTCTTGCTTGAGCATATTGTAAGAATTGTATAAACTGCTGCTCCCTGCACTGACAAAAAGATCCTTTTAGAGTGAACAATTGGGAGCTCATTTTATTTCTAGAGCACATTTGAAATAACTTATGAATGAGAGTTGTCAGACATGAAATGCTGTATTAATTAAATCTTTTTCTAGTCTTTTTGCTTCTCCAGCTAAACCAACCCTTTAGAAAAATACACGGCCACTTTAATTATAGAGGAGAAGACAAAAAGTATCCTTCACATTCCTCCGCCTGAATAAGAATAAGAACTCAATTCATCTATATAATAACCCCATTAGCTGCTTAACTCAACAGTGCACATGGGAAAATTTTCAAACCACAATGTAAAAAGTGTTGATTGGGTGGATCGTTTTCAAGGTTTTGTTCTTCCAATGTTCAAAATGATCATTTTAAGTAAATCTGATATGTTGTAACTAGTAGCTGGAAAGCATTTATGACTTAATGACAAAAGTTTTGTGTCCACATCAACTAATACATCTTTATCTTTTCATATCTAGCAACAGTACCATTCAAAAATAGACGATTTGATTGACAGCACTGTAAAAGAAATCATTTCAATGCTAGTTTCAAAGGTAATGTATTATTTATTCACCTTTTTAAATCAAACTGAAAAATTATTTTCAAATGAGAATTCCTAGAAATATCCGTCTTATGTTTTGAAATACCTAACCGAGAAATCGTAGTTTAAAAAATAGATGCAAGAAAAGTTCAAATTTTAAGAAAAGTTATGAGCAAAATATGAACACTCTTTGTCAACAACTTTTGGTGTTGTGTTTATCATTAATTTTGGATTTTCTTGCTATTGTCCTTTTAAAAATAACTCTGCCTCCCAGTAATGCCTTGATATTTCACATTCATGTTCTCTGACTGTTTGTCTTATCTCAGGGGCTGATTTGAGGAGTTATCAGTCCTTGAATCTGGCCTATTTATTGTGGTGACACAAGGGGCTCTAGAGCTTGTCTCATAGGCAGACGGAGAAAGCTGACTCCTGGCCTCTCCACTCCCAGGAGTCTCCCACGACTTCCTATTTGATGCTCCAAATACCTTTGACAAAACTATGGCCTTTAATTGTATGCATAGAGATAAATCATAAATGAGTGTTTCATTGAATGATTCGATGATTTACAATCCCACTAAGGTGTAACAGAATGCTGTGGGTGACATTTAAGATCAGGGAAAGAGAATATTGTCACCTGAGCCTGAGAAGCATCTGAGAGTACTGGGCACTGAAAACAATGGGGCGAGAGAATGGACATGCTCCAAGGAGGACTTTCAGATGAGCACATACATCCCTGGCTCTCATAAGGCTCTCACAAGGAACCCAAATCAGGTGTCATAAAACAATCGGAAGAATGTACAATAAGCAAAGTAAAAACCAACCCCAATTTAATTAACAAAGGACATGTTGTTTAGAAAAGAAAAAAACAGAAATGCCCAATGAGCATGAAGGATGTTAAGCCTTACTCATAATTTAAGGAGAGCAAAAGAACTATGATTAATACACTATTTTTCCCTAGCAAATTAGCATGTACGTTTTTAAGCTAACACCTTGTTTTAGAAAAGATGGGGTGGAACAGTCACATTTCCTTGATATGGGAGTATAAATTGTTACGATCTTTCCAGAAGATAGTTTGGAACCATATCAAGTGCATTAATACCCTCTCACCTAAGATCCTTTTTTCCATTTTTTTCTTACTAAGAGAAATGCACAAAATACACACACACACACACACACACACACACACACACACACACATTGATATCTGTCACATTTTTTTTCTAATGAAAAATTGGAATCAATTTTAACCTATTAACATGACGGGAATGCTAAATTATGGGACAGCTATGTTAAGAAAGTGTGCTTTTAAAGACGATAATGATAAAGGAAACGTTTTATAATATAGTATTCAGTGGAAAAAAAAAAAGCTGAATATTTAGAAATGTAAAGTATGACCTGAATTGGCGTCGCCGGGTAGAGAAAACACACCAGAACAATCACAGAGCTTTTCTCTGGGTGGTGGAAGTATAGTTGATTGAGGGAGGGGGTGGTTTCTTCAAATTTTTTGGTATCTTCCAAATTCTCTGGTAGCAGGTCTTGATGTGGAAAACAGTTACAAAGAAAGATGATGTTAGAATAGCACCCCCTCTTCACTTGTTCTTCTGTCCCTGACTTCTCCCAACGCACAGTCACATAACACACCCTCCCCATCAAGTGAGAAAGGAAAAGGTGAACAGGAAAACCATGCTGGAAGTGGGAGGAGAGGTGAGCCCCTGGAGAATGAAGCTCCTGCAGGAAGAATAGTAGTGAGATTTCTGCCCTCTCAGGAGCCTGGCATAGCAGCCTGCGATAGTCCACAGCCCACTAAAGTGAAAGAAAGTTAACATCGCCCCTTCATGGTCTGTGAGCCATCAGGGAAGTTTTATTCAGATGGAACCTCCCAGCAGCCCAGTTCTCCTGTGGAAGTTGTCTTTTGTGAGAAGAGTGCATAATGACAGTAACTGAATTGTGTGCTAGCATGCAGTTGATAAAGGGTTAAAGAGGCAGCAAGGCAAAAAAGGCTGTAACTAGTTTGGGGGGATGGGGAGCAGGGGAGGAATGTTGCAGAGGAAGCAGGCAGGGCTATCCATCATCTGCATTCATTTCTAGCAAAGTAAGAAACAACATTTTTCTGTATCAAATGCATCTGTTTAATTGAAAAATAGTATATTTGAGTTATGTAAGGAAATGGTGTTTTAGAGATCACACTGCAGTAGAACTGGGTCCAACAGAACAGTGTGGTGATAAAAATGTTTGTACTGCACCATCCCACATAGTCATTACCAGCCGCCTGTGGCCGTGGAGCACTTGAAATGTGGCTGGTGCAACTGAGGAACTGCAATTTTAATTTTACCAAATTTTACTGAATTTAAATTTAAATAGCCTAATGTAACTAGCTATTATACTTGGAAATCAGGTTTAAACTATAGTTTTCCTCTGTGGATCCTTTGTCCTGCAGTCAGATAGTACTTACAAATAATCTTTAATTCCTTGGTTGAAAGTATGAAGTAAATTAATTTGATATTTTGAATCAACCATCTTAAGCTTCCATAGGAGATGACAATAAAAGGTGGTTTTTATTTTATTAGGCAAAGGTAAATGTGATTCTGTAATATGATTCTTAAATGTCAGCATGCCAGAAAAGTACCTGAGCACTTGTTAAAATGCAGGTTGCCATGCCCAGCTCCCCAACAATTCGGGATCAGAAACTTGGGAAGAGGGGCAGGAATGCGCACAGCTAAGCAGTCACCACGGTGATTTGGATGTAGGGTTTCCTGAGCCCGACATTGAGAAACACTGCTCTGATGAATGAACATCCAGGCTGTCAAAGAAACTACCTTGAAACTTTAGTAAATTTAAAAACAAAAGAACCACTAAGATAGCATGTTCACATTTGTTTTCATCAAAGAAGAAATGTTTGGGGTTTTTTTTAAGGAGGCAGTTATGAAGCACCTGCTGTGACTGGGCCACTGTACTTATTTATTTAATTCATACCACATAAAACCTAGGAAATGGGCAGTCTCGTCCTGTGTCACAGATAGGAGGAATCTAATCATCAAAGTCGTTTAGTAAACTGACCAGAGTCACACACTTGATAAATGACACAGTCAGGATTCCAACCTCTGAGCTACAGATTCTTCAGTCAGTGCACTTGCTGCTTCCAGATCTCCAGGAAATCAGTAAAAAGCAAAGACTGTAAAAATTCAGATACATAACTTCTATGTTAACTGTCATTTTACCCTGTCAAATTCCAAGACCAATCCTAGATGTTTTTAGAGTATATTAACTCAATATAAAGCAGATGAATAGACTAGTAATTCTTTGTATTGTATCCCAAATGTTTCTTCCCGTGTTTTAATTGCTTTGTGCATAGTGATAAATATATTTGTCACATTTGGATGAAAAGTAGAAGCAACATTTGGGTAAATAAGAAGCAACACTTCCTTCTTTTTACTTCCTCTTTTCAATCCCACCTCCTATCCTCTTCTCACCCCACGCATCTTCACAAATAATTTGAAAATGAGCCAAGGCTCTCAATCACGAGTAGCTCTAAACAGTGAAGTGTCCCAACTGCACACTTTACGTGCCTAGAAAAGATCTTGTCTTTCCATCCCTGTGTCCTCTCTCCACCTAGCAGCTAACTGATGGTATTCCTTGGGTTTCTGTCTTTATTCTTTTTTTGAACTAATTCCCCAAATTTCTGTGACTTTCATATTTCTGACGTTAACTATAGGCTGAGGAGTCTCAGTTCTCTCCTGGAGAGGCAGTGTGGAATTATGGTTAAAAGCCCAACAACGTGAGTCCTGAGGAGTTTAATGTCTTCCTCCTAAGAGCAACAGGAAGTCACTGAAGGATTGGAGAGGCAGGAAGTAGGGGTAGGGAATTAATCCTATTTGTATTATAAGAGGATTCATCTGATTGCCTGCAGCAAACAGATTAGAGAAGTAGTAAGGAGGCTGTCACATTGGTCTCTGGTGGACTAATCCAAAGACATTTGAGATACATCATGGACAGGGAAGCTATAGACCGAATGTTTGTGTCCCCACCCCCAATCCATATGTTGAAACCTAATAATCCCCAATGTATTACCATGTTTCCCTGAAAATAAAACCGAGCCGGACCATCAGCTCTAATGCGTCTTTTGGAGCAAAAATTAATTTAAGACCTGGTCTTATTTTACTATAATATAAGACCAGGTCTTATATAAAACTGGGTATACTATAATATACAATACCGGGTATAATATAATATAACATAATATAATATAATATAATATAATATAATATAATATAATATAATATAATATAATATAATATAATAATATATCTGGGTCTTATATTAATTTTTGCTCCAAAAAACGCATTAGAGCTGGTGGTCCAGCTAGGTCTTATTTTCCGGGAAACAGTAGTATTAGGAGGTGGGAACTTTGAGAGGTGATTAGATCATGAAGTTGGAGTCCTCATGAATGGGATTGGTGCCCTTATAGAAAAACTCCCCACGTTGCTCCCTAGTCCCTTCTGCCATATGAATACTCAGCCAAAAGACATCATCTGTGAACCAGGAAGTAGGACCTCACCAGACATCAAATCTGCCAGCACCTTGATCTTGGACTTCCCAGCCTCCAGACTGTGAGAAATAATTGTTGTTGCTAAGCCACCTGGTCTGTGGTGTTCTGTCCTAGCAGCCCAAACAGACTAAGACAAGGGGTGAGTAACAAGGAGAGAGAAGAAAACAGTAAGGATTACTCCTAAGTTTATGGCTGGAAGCATGGGGTGCTTGCTGATGCCACTGATGGATGCAGGGTGCCCTGGAAGAGGAACAGATTCTTAGGGAAAGACCATGATGTCAGCATTGGACATGCTGAGATGAGCTGCCTATGAGCTAATTAAAGGAGGAGATGCCAAGGAGACATTCAGATATTTGGGTCTGGAGTCAGAGGAGGTAAATGGGATCAAAATAGCAATGTGATTATAAGATTTCAACCATTAGAAATGATCCTATATCAGTGGCTGCTATTCTCATGCATAATTCATAACTGGGAACCCTATGGAAGAAGTAAAGAAATAAATGGAAGAAATGAAAAGCCACCTTAAAGAAAGGGGGGGAACCCCACAAAGATGCCTCTAGCCAGAAAAGGGTATAGACAGTTATTCCAAAAAAAGATAGTAGGAACATTAATTCTTGCCAAAGAAAAGATACAAGAAATGCCAAATTTGTTGCCACCTTATATTAAAATTCATTGTATCGGCCAAAGTTTCGGATAGTCAGAAGAGCTGGACTCTTCCTCTTCATGTTAGCGGCTGGGTCTCCTTGCACAACTCACTTTCTTCATCAAAAAAGTAGGAGTATTGGACGTCTACAGCTTTCTCTCCATCTAAAGCAAAGGTTCTTGTATCCATTTGTGTGGGGAGGCTTCTGGGGCCCCGTGTCCTTTCTCCCAGGCTCTAGAGTCCCACACACAGTGCTAGGGTAGGAACGCTGAGATCATCGAGCAGGGACTTTTCCAACATTGCTTATGGTGTATAAGATGTGTTTTTACACACTTTCATGTTTATAAGATATATTTAATGTTTTCAAATATACCTTGGGGAGCACCCTAAAATACACCCCTGATCAAAGTAGAGCGGATCTGATGGAAGAGAGGAAGGCGGCCTGGAGCCCTACCTGTGTGGCCTCGTCTTCCAAGGCAGGCCTGTTTGGCAGCGTCCACCCCAGAGTCCAGCCCCCTTGTTCACGGATGAAGAAAGAGGTCTGAGGTCATGAGGTGGATAGCCACAGACCAGGCCTTGACCCGCGTGGGCTTTTTCCACGACACCACACAGAATTCAGCAAAAGCAGAGAATGAAAGAAGGGGAGCTTCACCTCGCACCCTTCTCATGTCCCCTCTACCTGGGTTGTACTGCCCAGCCTGTGTGTCCCTCCTTTGATACTTGTCGCACACAGGGCTACGTGTTGTGGGACAAGCTTGGCCAGGTACTCAGGTGGGGCAGCTGTAAGTCAGGTCGATGAGAATGGAATTCATTATGTGTCACATGAGGCTGCTGATGAGAAACTGGGAGGGCTGTGGAAAAGATCTGGTCAGCAGAAGTGACCAACAGAGCAAAGAATGAGAAAATGACCACTCTCATAATCCACTCCGGTAACAGGGGCCCAGTAAATTCTGCGTATGAATGAAAAGAGCATAGCAAAATATTCAACTTTCTAACTCTTCAATTATTGCAAAAAGGATTTAGGAAAGACTATACTTTTTCACTAAAAACATATAGATATAGATATATAGTTATATATATGTAAATATACAGAGGGTGAAAAAAATTATGCACATTTTAAGAAAGGAAAAAAGCTGTATTAAAATTTTAATACTCAATATATACCAATAACAAAAGATGAATACAAGCCATGTTTGACTTCTGCAATTACAAAAGGTGCTCAAAGTGGTTATCATCAGCATAATTTTAATACAGTTTTTTCTTTCCTAAAATGTGTATACATTTTTTTGGCACCTTCTGTATATACACACACATATTCTTTCTAATAACCTAGAATATTTTCCACTGAATTTCTCTTAAGAATAAGACTGACAAAGGATAAATCCGACCTGACTGCCTAGATGACGTAATTGAAATATCTTTCCAGTTCAGAGTAATGTGATTAAATTTGCTTTTTGAATCAAGGCCATATATCAGAAGAAAACTGTTCAAATCCAAGCATTTGCTTAAAAGAAATAACACACTATTAGGAGCCATTAGGAAAGAGGAAAAGCAAAAGAAGATAGGTCACTCTATTTATGGGGCAAGGGAAAAAGAAACAATGAGAGAAGTGTGGGGAATTCACCAGCAGCTGGGCTGGGTGTGCTATTTTGGAAGTTGTCTTAGATACTTTGCGGAACAAGGTGTGTCATGAATAAATCCGTGCTGGTGGATCTTATCCATCCTTAATACAGGTGTGGATAATCTGGAAAGAGCTTTTAGGACTCAGTTGGAACAGAGGTCCAGAGATTCACAGTCTGATTCACAGCTGGAGAAAAGAAGATGAGGAAGACACAATTGCGTTGTATCCTAACATTAACATTCGCACTCAGGGAAGGAAACCTATTTTCTTCCAGTCCATGCTATTCTTGTTCCATGTGGAGTTTTTAACAACACTAGTTAGTCCTGATCTTTCCAAATACAATACATCTGCTAAAACATATCTCTAGCCCCACTAACATCCCCCCTCCCCAAATAAAACCACCTAGAGTTTTATGATCAGTCTTATTTATGGATGGATCTTTTTCCTATGGAAGATTTTACAACTTGCAGCATCAGTGACACAGATATCCCTTGTTCATTTCATGAAATGTCGTGGCGAAAAAAGCAAGAATTGTGTGTGTTTGAACCCACCAAGCTGTAACTGGAATCCTCCCTAATGTTTTTTCATTGGACTTTGTGTTCTATTTTCCATACATGTGCAAAAGTGAGCCTTATACCTGTTATAAAATGCAACAGAAAATGTAAGCCAATGTGCCCTGTGGCATGCTTTAGGTTTCATTCTACTAGTATTTTCATCTCTAATTTCCTTGGATGTGTTGTGAGGCAAAGTTGGGAATTACCCAGACAGACTTTAGGTGTTAAATATTATTCAAACAAACCCAGTAAATGGCATCTACAATAAAGAGCAGGGAAACAAAGAGATTAGAGTGTTTCATTCCAACCCGACACCCTCAGGAGAACAGAGTGCAGAAGGCAAACCCGTAGGTATTTATATACTCCCTGAGCTGTACAGACAGAGGTCACAGGGAGCAGTTAAAGACACAGCAACGAAACCCAGCACTTAACTGGATTTCTTTTGAATCTTGCTGTTTGGTGCAATTAAAAGCCAGATGGAAAATATATCATTATTAGTTAATCTTGATGTAATCGAGTTTGGTTTTTCAGGCTTTTCTCCCACGCAGACCTCAACAAAAATCTTACAAAGAAACCCTTCCTGTAGGACAGGCACAGCTCACCTGAGTGATCCCAGGGGAGCAGTCGCTGCTCACTGCCATGTAAGCACATGGAGTCCCTGTGGTGTGGAGCCTCCCCGGGGACTGTTTGGGGGTAGGGAGGAACCTAAGGAGAGGCTCTCCACTATTGTTAAAATTGTCACAGAGAATGCTGTGACACGAGTGCAGCAGACCACGCATCCACACTTAAGACATCTCAGATATAACCCAGTGCTGCTTCCTACTCTGAAGAGGAGACAAGCCAGACAGACGCCACAGCAGGGAAGCTTCTGCCCTAAGTTCACCTGCCAGTAGGCCTCCCCCAGGGTCATTTTAACCACTCTATTTCTGCTGTCCTGTGGCTCAGCTCCTGCGCCACCTTGTAAATGAAGCGCACCCAATAGCCTCCAGTTGAAGCCATTCTTTCCCTCCTCCGGTTTTAGTTACACAGTTTGCCCATCTGCGCTGGCCCATAACTCTGCCTTGTGTCATGACCAATTGTATACATGTCTGTCTCTCCCGATAGTTTGTTTGTTCCTTGAAGGAAGGGTCTAGGACACGTATTTTTTTGTATTTCCCAGATTAGGTGCTCAATAATAATAATAATTACAACCAAATGACATTTATGAGCACTTATTATATGCTGGGCACATTGCTTATATCATCTTCTGTAATGCTCACAATTCTGTAGCATGTTGGTTACAAACATGGGCTTTGGAGCCAGGTCACCTGTGTTCAGAGCCCCCTTCTCTACCATCAGCCGTATGGCCTTGAAACAGATGGGATTCCAATGCAGGTCTTCTGACTTACAGACAGCCTCAACTCTGTTCTGCCTCCATCGATACCATTTCACTGAATTAGACCCATCAAACTCGTTATTACTCCTTATCAGTAAACAATCCTAAGGCTGCCCCCAGTAACTCGTGACTTAACATATTCAGGGTTTTAGACTTCCTGTAATGAACAGTGATTTAGCTAATCAACTCAACAGTATTCATTCTTTTCATTTCTTCAGCATTTTGCCATTTTCACAGTCCTTTCACATAAATCATCTCCACACCATCCTTGTAATGCATCCTTGTAAGGATAGCTGTCATTTTTTTCCACTTTACTGATAAATGAAGGGAAACTATAGAAGCGCAATGTCCAGACTGTCGCCTCATGGTCAGAAAGTGGCAGAGCTGCAACTTGAACTCTGACCTTCGAAATCCATGCACAGGGTTCTTGCCTCTACCTCGCCTTGTACCTCAGCATCACTCCCAAGTGTGAACATATACTCACTTCCGGGCACCAAGAACTAGTAGGTGCTGTGCTGGAGCCGTCAGTGGCTCAGGTTGTCTGGTAACCATAGCGATTGTCGCTCTCCTCCTGGCACGGGAGGTCACCCGGCACACACCGCCTCTTCTGATTTGAGTTACAAGAGATGAGGCATTTTCCACAGAGGGCCATTAACTTTGGAATTCCCTTCCCCTGGTCTGACATGGCTCTAGAGTATTGGTCTTCTGGGTCTTTGCAAACCACGTCAAGTTGGGTTAGCCAGCTGTGATTGGTAAGAAATCCTAACGGGCAGTAAGAAAGTGCTAAATTGACTTTTAGTTGTGAGCAATTGTAATTTTGTGTTTTTTTGCTGTGTGTATCCCTTAGGATAACTAACCAGCTGTACATAATTCTCAATCTTTAAAAATAAAACTTGAGTCAGCAGTTTGCATGGTTTTGTTTCTGTGTTCTTACATCAGGTCGCAAATGATGTGATGGAGAAACCTATAGGGAAGTTCTTGTTTCTTTTGCGTAAACTATTTTGCAGTAATTGACCAGCCGCAGAGAAAAGATTATCTCCCGTGCACTCAGTGAGTTTTCTAGTCATCAGAGACCAATAAGCTGTGTCCCTGGAACTATTACCACTTTGCTGAAGAAGCTGCTATGTGAACAAAAACCAGCCTTCATTAATTTCCCTTTTCGTATTTAAAAAACCTTGTCAGTATTTTCCCTTTGGGAGTGTATAATTTGTCAATAGTGCCTATGATTTTAGCCGTAAAAAGGGAACATGTAGGGCAATAGATCCTTATCAATATCTCTTATTTATCTTCATGCCAGATCTTAATGTTTCCAGTCAATGAAATAAAATTCTCCACGTTTAATTACGTTACAGTATACATGTCTTAACTTTCAGTTTGTAGAAATATAAGATTTTAGAAATATAAAACACTTTTGAGACTAATTTTAATTCCATATGTCCCCAACACACACACACACACACACACACACACACACAATTTCGCTGATGGAGAAACTGGTGCAGTGATTGGCCGGAGCCCACATAGTAGTTAGTACAGAATCAGGATATATATTCTCAGTCTCCTGCTCTTTCTTTTGTACCTGCAGTGTGTGTATCTGCTTTAGCTCCCTAACTTCTTTGCAAGCTCCTGCAAGCAGCAGGATGGTCCTTACACGCCCCAGTGAGAACTGTTTGATAAATGCTTGTTACCTAATGTCAGACTTCATTTCAGTGTTACAAGAGCCCTAAATGTTACATGTCCCTTTCTTTATCAGTCATTTTTTATTCAACTTCTTCTGTAGACAGAAAAAGTTAGGGAATGGCCAAGTGACATATGTTAGAAGGGATTTAATTAAGCTTGACCATCGTTTCTTCTAGACATCTATATGTTTTTTACTGAGGTATAATGGACATGTAAGATTATATTAGTTTTAGGCATATAACACAATTATTTGATATTTGTTTATATTGTGAAGTGGTCATAAGTCTAGTTAACATCCATCCCCATACATAGTTACATATGGTTTTTAATTGTGATGAAGACTTCTAAACATCTGTATTGAAGTTGAAAAGTGTTTTAAAGGAACAGTCTCAGGAATTTAAAGTTATTTATTAATGGTTTAAGTTTTCTCACATGTAGCGACCAGACTCCCATTACACAGAACGTCTATGTTATTTTCAGCAATGGGAAAGACCTTAAAGTTTATCTTTAAAATGAAAAAGTAAACATTGTAAGTCAGCCCCTCAGGTGCATACATTGTGGATTTCTGTGCCTTGGAAGAAGTTGGTCCAGAAATCGTTTGCCCTGTTACTAGTTTGTATGCACAGTAATTTTCTAAATACTCATCATAAACTGTTGGTAGTTTGTTGCAGTGTTGGAAGGGGTGTTGTCGAAACTGTCAAGATATGATGAAGGCACTTTCTTCTCATCCATTCTGTCATTCACTGTAAGTATTTGAGCTCTCCTCTGCTGTTGCTTGACTGTTGTCATAGTGCTTATCTAGCAATTAAGAAAATAATTCTCTTAATTATCTTTTTTCCACTTAAGGTGAAAGCAGCTGCAAAATATGTTGATGTGCCAGTAAGTATTTTTCATTTGCTTTTTAAAACTATATGTAATTCTTTTTCTTTTTTTTTTAAATAATAATTATAGTTCACCACGGGTTTATTTCACATCTTTAAACCAGTGCTATTCCTTCCAGGCAGCAGCTTATTTTTCTTAAGGGCTAGCCCTCATAACAAGGCTTGGGAAGGTTATTTCAGTGTACTTTTTCCATTGTAACTTTGGAACTCTTATTATAGAGGTCAGTTCATCGTGAAAACATGTCAGCTCAGTTGCAGAGGGTCTAGCACGCTAGGATAGGGTAGGAAATGCCTCACACTATTTATAGAAAAATGCTCACGCTCCCGTCCCTTTATATGAAAGATGTAACAGGTTTCTTATAGGAGTTAAAGTAACAATAACGATGAACCGGTTAAATCAAAGAACTAATTTTCTAAATACAAAGGTGTTAGAAATCAATATTCACTTATTTTAACATCTGGTTTTTCACAGAATTCTTGGGAAATAATTTGTAACCTGTAAATTTGCTCAAAAATTAAGATACCGTGGAAGGAAATTATGAAACTTACTTAGCTACGATGAATAAATTCACGATACATACATTCAACAAGTTAGTGCAGCATTTGTAAGTTGGTAATCATAACAAAATTAGTTTTTGCCTTAAATCCTATTAGGACCTATGTGATCAGATACTAAGGTGTTCTGTTTAATCATGTATCTTGGCATATGTATGAATTTTCAAAGAATTAGAGCACAGTGGAAAAAAACTTAAAATTTAAAACTAGAAGGAATGTAAGTCATGTCATCTTTGATGGAGCCAGCGTCACATCTCTGGATCGTCAGAATAAACATTAGTGGTTTGAGTCCTGGCAAGTTTGTGTATCAGTTGTAGACGGCTATTATTTTTTTTAACACATAACTGCATTTTATACTATGAACTAGATCAGGGGTGTCCAAACTGCGGCCCACGGGCCAACTGCAGCCCATGATCCATTGTTAATTGGCCCGCAGCAAATTCCAAAAATATATTTAGTTTACTTAAATAAACCAGGTGAGGCAATACTACTTCACCTCGAGTGAGTGGCCCTGCTGTTTGTGTATTTTACCACATATGGCCCTTGGTGAAAAATGTTGAAAAAAGTTTGGACACCCCTGAACTAGATAGTCCCCAGATTTATTGCTGCTATAGTTATTATAAGTGAGCAGTGGAAATGAAAAGGCCCCTGACTTTCCAGCCTTTGTATGGGGTTTCTTTGGAGCAGAGCTTTTATATTTTACAAAATATAAATATAACATAAAATGATTCCCAAAGAAGTCTTGGCATACTTCTTGTCTTGTACCGAGAGTCAGAAAATCGTGCTGGGCAAATCAGCAGAAATAATCACGTGTAGGGTTCTAAGCAGGAGCACAAAAGAGACAGAAAGGGAGAATTAAGGGGAAGAGTTTACATTTGCTGTCTTAAAAAGAAAGAGACAAGTAATCACAGGCACACAATGAACTTCATCAGAATTCCTAACACACATTTTATGGTATAGTTTTTGTTTTATTTTGAGTTACAGGTGGAACGGCACACCATAATATTCCTGTTCTCAGGGCTTGGGAAGTTCTTGATTTGACCCTCTGCTAGATTTGTTCAACCCCATCGAACTTCAGAGTTGAAAGATACAGAAAATGGTTCATTCATTCTCCTTCTCAGTATAGAAGTTCCCTCCCCCGATACACCTCACAAAGATTCATTCAGGCTTTAAAAATTTGTTTAGTGATTGCAGGCTCACCATAAGTCAGCCTCCCCTTTTATATAATGAGTTGAAATTTTATAGCTCTCTGACTTCTGCCTCGGTTCTGACCCCTCTTCTGCAGGATAGCCCTTCAAATATTTGATGACAATTATCATGCCTCTTCTTCCCCAGAGATACGGGGGCTATTCCATGGGATATCATGTCTGAGGAATTCTTGTTTTCTGTGTTAAACATCCTCAACTTTCTCCCTGAACTCACAAATTAAATACTTATTTAACATGTACTAAGTGCCAGGCCCTGAGTATACATGATGAAAATAGCTGTTCAGTATCTAAGGATGAAAGAGATAGAGAACTAGGCATATCATGAAAACAGCTACAGCAATTGTACCCAGATGCTTAGTCATGGCAGTCACTCTCCAGACGAATTCCAGTTTACCAACTAATTGCCCACCTCCCCCACCCCCAGCATAGCCTACTAAACCTTAGATGTGGTCTGGCCATGGAGAATTACTAAGGAAGGAGTTTCTTCTTGGGATCTGGACATCACACCTCCATTATTGATGCTTCTGCATATTAACTTCAAAAGCTGTGAGGTGCTGTTGACTGTTAGTTCTTTATGCTAAACCTCCAGCAAGCATGCCTCCCTGAAGCAGTCTTTTAAGGAAAACCTTTTGAGAACAAAAGAACACTGGCTCACCTTTTACAAAAATTCACTCAAAACAGATTAAAAAAAAAAAAAAAACCTACCTGTAAAATGCAAACTATAAAACTTCTAGAAGAAAACATAATAGAAATATATGTGGACTTTGGTTTGGTGATGACTTTTTAGACACAACACCAAAAACATCCATGAAAGAAAAAAATCGTAAGTTGGACTTAATAATCGACTGCTCTGCACTGTTAAGAGAATGAAAAGACAAGCCACAGACACATATTTGATACAGGACTTGGACCTAAAATGTCCAAAGAACTCTTAATACTCAACAATAAGAAAGCAAGCAACACAATTCAAAAATGAACAAAAGATCAGAACAGACACTGCAGCAAAGCTATATGGATAGCAAATAAGTATATGGAAAGACACTCACCATCATTTGTCATTAGGGAAATGCAGATTCAAACCATGAGATACCACTGCATAACTATTAGTATGGCTAAAATTAAAAAAAAAAAAAAAAGAAAAGAAAAGAAAAGAAAACCTGGGACGGCCAGTTAGCTCAGTTATGCAATGCTCATAATACCAGGGTTGCCGGTTCGATCCCCGGGGGGATCCTGTGAGCTGCGCCCTCTACAACTAGATTGAAACAACTACTTGACTTGGAGATGATGGGTGTTGGAAAAACACACTTAAAATTAAAAAAAATAAAAAATGTGTAAAGAAAAAAAATTGACAATAGCAAAATGTTGACGAAGATGGAAACCAACAGGGACTCTCATTGCTGGTGGAAATGCACAATGGTAAAGGCACTTTGGAAAACTGACAGTTTCTTACAAAGCTACACAGTCTTACTGGGCAACTGAACCAGTTACATTGCTACATATTTATCCAACTGATTTGAAAACATATGTCTACACCAAAAGCTTCATTCAAATGTTCATAGCAACTTTATTAATAATCACCCCAAATTGGAAGCAACTGAAATGTCCTATGGATAAATAAGTGGTGGCATAGCCATACAATTGGAATACTCTTCAGCAAAAAAAGAGAATAAATAGCTATCAGGCCACGAGAAGACACAGATGACTCTTAAAGGCATATTGCTAAGTGAAGCCAGAGAGGGCTACATTCTGTATGATTCCATGTACATGACATTCTTGTAAAGGTAAAACTATAAAGTTTATAAACAAATTAGTGGTTTCCATGAATTCAAGGTCAGGGAGGGTTGAGTAGGTGAAGCCAGGGAACTTTTCAGAGCAATGTAACTATTGCATGTGGTACTGTGATGGAAGGTACATGACACTATACATTTGTCAAAACCTAGTTTTACAGAACAACGATTAAATCTGAGTATATGCAGAATTTTAAAGACCAAATAGGAGATCATGGGATCCCAGGATGGAAAGGAGACTATGATAAAATAATCTAACTCTATTGCAAACGTGTGGAATAACCTCACTGAGAAAGATGGAGCCAAAAGTGCTGAGTAACTTTGGAAATGAGTGAAGTCTATAAAAACAAAGGAAAAAGGAACTGTACATAAGCACTGTACTCTGGTTGTTAAAGTGTCTCCCCACAGGCTAACAATTCAGAAACCACTGTACATGTACATGGCATGTGAAGGGATGGTGGTTGGTGGGAGCCATTTCTCACTGTTGAAATGAGAGATTGGAGACAAGCAAGAGGAAGAGGCTAGAATGATCCATGTGGTAATGGATTGGAGTTGGAAACATCAGTGTGAACGTGTCTTTAGCTTAATATAGAACTGGTTACATATAAAAAAATTTTTAGATATATGTATATGCATGGGTTAGTATATATACACATATACTCGTAGTTCCTTGGTCTGTTAGCTGAGAGAACCGAGAAGCAGTGATATACCCCAGTAGCAGCAAGCACACCCAGTGCCCAAATCTTGACCTCTAACCTCCAGTAAAACGAACCAGGACTCCTTGGAGAAATGGCTGATACTAGGACCTGGGCAGGAAATACCCAAGATGAGCCTGGAGCATCTCATAGTGACAGAAATTAAAGTGTTCTAAAAAACACACAATGATAGAAGATAGCTTAAAGGGACACAGGAGACAACTGAAAGAGCTCCCAATGGCCTGAGCTAGAAAAAATTGAGCAACCAAATAAATTAGGTAGTATTAAATTATAACCAAAAGTATAAAATAAATATTCATTTGTCCTTACTGATACAATAAATGATTGACCAAGTAAATAAATGGGGAGAAAGGTAAATCTCTGATGTAGAATTCCAGATAATTAATACAGATACTTTACTCACGAAGAGTCAGTACAACTCCCCACTCCGTAAGGCTGTGCATAGTGACTTTCTTCCAAAGAGTACAGTATGAAAAAAGAGGGTGGGGAAAACAGATTTGCTGTGGAGAAACCTGACAAATACTATGGCAGCCAGTTGACTGAGGTCAGCATCAACAGTGACAAGCTATGTTGAGAGGATTGACTTTTGATAACTACTCTGTGGTCTTCCTCCGAAAACCCTATACTCCAGTCTAATAATAAAAAGAATATCAGATGCATCCCAGTAGAGGGACATTTTACAAAATACCCAACCAGTAGTCAAAATTGTCAAGATCGTCAGAAACAAAGCTGGTCTTAGCAATTGGCATAGCCAAGAGGAGACTAAGAAGATATAATGACTAAATAAATGTAATGTTGGATTATGGATGGGACCATGGAATAAAAAGGACATTGGGTAAAAACTAGGAAATATGAATAAAGTGTGGACTTTAGTAAATAATAATACATCAATATTTGTTCATTAATTGTAACAAATATACTAATGTAAGGTGTTAATAATAGGAGAAACTGGATGTGGGGTGTATGGGAACTCTGTAGTATCTTGACAATTTTTCTATAAACCTAAAATAGTGTATTCTTAAATAAAAAGTTTACTTTTTTAAAAAAAAAGAGGACTGTATTAGGACTTAATAATACCTGAGTTTTAATTCTCTTCATGCTGCTATTTGCCCTTGAATTAACTATATGACTTTGGGCATTACTTTTCTTAAGCGGCCTCAGTTTAGTCATCCATAAAATGGGTGAATAAGTTATATAAACTGCATTAGTCCTTTTAACTGTGACACTCTATCATTCTTTGAATTCTTGGTGTCTGTCCTGTTCCATCCAAGAGACAGTCGAGCCCAAAAATGTCACCTAGAAAATGATGAAAAGATGAGCTAGAAAAGTCAGTGGAAAAAGTAGCAATACCTTTTAGCAATACTCTCATTTTTCTTTTTTTTTACTCTCATTTTTCATAATTTAGAAAACCCATAAAAATTTATTCTATAAAATGGAGTATTAGATATATAAAAGCTAGCTATGAAATTAAATGACATTCCTAATGCAGAAAAGAGGGAGAAGTTTATGTTTGTTTCTAGAACATACCTGAATGTCTGAGATTCCTTACAGTTATGGCATAGCTGAAGATGTGTAAGAGTTAATAACAGAAAATGACTTGACTCAAGCCCTTTACATATAGCATGTTATGAACATAGTTTTATGTATCTTTGTAATATAAACTTTTTGTGACACTTCTGTATAAATGAAAAACAATCATATGTAAGAGGAAAAAAAAATCAATGTCTTTCTGAAGAGGACTGAATTCCAGTATCTGTGCTTCTTAGCGAAGAAGCTGGTAGGGCCCTTTCTGATCAAGGTGATAAACTGTGACCTTCGGATGCATGGTTTGGTAGATTCGTTCTTGGTGAAACAGCCCTGTCCTGGAGTTGTCATTACACAGCTCAAGGCCCCATCAGAGAACCGCAAAAGGTACGTGTTAGCAAAGACCTTAGACATTTAAGAAGAGCAAGACCTGAGATGAGTGAGTCTGTCTGTTCAGCAGTAATTTAGAAGAAGGGAACTCAGGCCTGGCAGAGAGATAGCTGGTATTTGAGGTGAGGACCAGCATGAAAATGTTCACATTAGCTTTCCAGACGGGAACCGTCAGCCAAAACCAATTATTCAATAGGGTTTAAGTGTTATATTAGAACTATCCCCCCCCACCCCAGAAACAAATAAATTGCCTACCTATAAGACAGGGAAGACGCAGATGACGGCAGTGTATGTAAAAAAGTTGTGTGAAAAATCATGAGACATAATAATGTGGGGTAGCTGCTAAAAACGAACAAACAAACAAACCCACAAGGTAGGATGGACAGGACCTGTGGAAACAACACAACAGGGAAGCTGCCCACCCAGACTCAGGAGCCAGCCTGCCTGTGTTCGAATTCTTGCTCTGTCACCACACTTAGTATCTGTATGACCTTGGGTACCACGTTGGTCTTTTGACAGCTTTACTGAGGTATAATTGATATATTAAAAACTGTACATATTTAATATACACAATTGGATGAGTTTGGATGGTCTTGTTAACACTGTCACACACATTGCATATGACCTGTGTGCTGGACAGTGAGGTGACACCTAAAGAGACGTGGAGGACATGATAAGGATTACTGTGACCAAGCAGAGACCAGGAGCAATGAGGAAGCAAAGATCCAATTCCCCACTGATTGGCTACGCGGTGCTGGTGTCTGATGCTGGCGTCCTCCTGAGAGGATGGACATAGCTTATCCTTGTCTTGTCTGCATTAATCTCTCAAATGTGCTGCCTTCTTTATGACATTTGCCAGAGAGTTGTCATCCCCCGACTCCCCAGAATGTGGCTTGAATTCAGCCCTGTACTGGACGGATTTGATGCGGACGCCAGGAGCTCAAGTCCTGCCTTTACCCCTGCTAACTGTCTGACCTGTGCGCTTCCGTGTTCCCACCTGTGCAATGAGGATAGTAATATGATCCTGTGCTGCCTCCCACACTAGGTTCTTAGGAAGATTTACTGAGGATATTAACAGGAAAGTGCTTCGTAAAGGTCAAGCGCTATTGCAATAAACAGGATCGTCTTTGCTTCCACCTGGAACGATGCTTCTTGCCCCCATGCAATTTCTCTACTGTTTCCACCCCAACTTCAGAACATGAGCACCTTCCAAAAGAAAATCACTTTCCTGCCACAGAGGGAAAAATATCCGATTGTGTTTCTTTACTTTCCTTCTATTTTAGAATAGGAAGCACCTGACATATATCAATGGTGACTTTCTCAGTTCACTAAGAATGGTGCTTGCCCTCTGGCTTTGCTTTCTTCTGATATTGTTTATTACTTAGATAAGGCCACTTGACTACTCAGTGGTTTGTGTCAGAAGGAAAGCCAGGCAGAACATGGGGAATGGAGCACCTAACCCCTGGGACATGCTCACCTGGAGAGGACTGACGCACACCAGGGCCAGGTTAGAGGAGCGGGGGAGGTTGTCCTTCCTAGATGAGCGGTTTGCTTCTCGCATCTTTAGTCCTTTGTTTTTTGGCCTGTCTGCCTCATCTTTACTAAGGTAAATCCATAGACTACCTCTGGACCCTGACATTCTAGCATTCTCGGGTCTCCTCTAAGCCAAAAATCTGAAAGGTTCCAAATTGGGACTGAGTAAATCAGTCCTAGGTCCTAGTCAATCTCAATTTTAAAAGCTTGATGAAATAATACCCACAGCATTTGTATTTCCCTTGAAGGCCTCAGAGCAGTGTCTGTAGTTGATAGCATAACAACTGTAAATAGATCAGAGAAAGGTTAGTGGACATTATTGTAAACTGGTAGATTTAATAATACCTTTGTCATCATTGTAGTTATTACTCATGAAAATAATAATATAAAGCTAGTATGTGACACACATACAAGCACATTCCTTGTTTGGAATCCTGTGTCAAGAGCTATTTCTCTAAACTCTGAGGCATGAGTGATCCTTATTCTAGATCAGAAATAGCAAGAGAGATATTAGATGCCCATAGTCTCAAATGGACAAGACGTAGTAAGATTTAAATTGAACCCCAAATCTCAATTGAAAATCAATCTGCCTCTTTTCCTTAAGTGTTGCAGGCGAGTATCTTAAATTATCATTCAGCATCCGTTTAATATTTTAAATAACCTCCTGTTTGGAAGGATTTCCCCCAGTAATACAACAAAAACATCTGACATACTAATGCTCAGATCTATAAATGTGTAAACTATGTGATTACTTAGAAGAAATTGTGGGAAGCATTTATGTGAATGTTAAGAATGAATTCAATATGCCTGCCTCAGAAGCATGAATGATAGCAGATTCTGACTTCAGATCTTCTCCTAGACAGAGTTATGGCAGAAATTGGTCTATACTCACAGTATACTCGTAGACAAAAACAGCCTTACTCAGAGGAGTAACTCTGGAGTAACGGAACCCCTTAAAAGTGAGACTGCACAAAATGAACACATTTAAAATACACATGTTAACATGCTGCAAGCCTCAAAAATGTTTTCAATAGCATCTGGATGCCACTGTCTTTAATTCAGAATTTACTTCCCAACTTGGAGACAAAATATGTAAGTGTTGTATATGGAATTTTGAATGTGGCTAGATTTAGCAAAGAGAAAGGTGCCTCCCTCGCCGCTTTACTGCTTGATATATTAGTTCAGAATTTTTCTAAAGAACACTGAGAATGTTTTTGTTCGTTGTTTTAAAAAAATAGGTACACTATTATTAGATAATCATAAAAAATGCATACCCTTCTGAATTTCTAACTGTTTATGTCCCCCCACATGAATGATTTCTCTTCCTAGGCTTATATAATATTTAAGTAGGCATAAACATAGTTGAAGGTTTCAGTTCTGTGTGTTTCCTTTTGATTTTCTTTGTGAATACAATATAATTATTCTACTTAGTAAACTTGTAAAATATATATATTTTTACAACATAGTAATAATCATAGCTATACTCAAAATCTATTTTTTAAAGTATTTGATAAAGTATTTGCAAGCTTATAACTTATTTAAACTGCTCCAAATGCTTTTAATGAAAAGTTTAACTTTAAGAGCATTTTTACTCACGTATAAAGATGTAGAAATTGCTGCATAAATGCCAAACTCTCCCTTAAACTATAGTGTTTTTAGCAATACCCAGGCTAAGTTATGTGTTTGTAGAATGATGTCCTGTGTTCCTTGATGATCTGTTATAGACTGTTTCTGATCCTGCAATGCAAGACTGAGCTATAAATTGTTCCTACACAATTTCAAATTGAGAACACATACTATTGTTTTAAATCTTACCAGACCCATTTTTGTCCAAATGGTAGTAGTGACCAGATTCAGGTATTTCATTTACTAACCATGCAGATGACCATAAATCAAGATACCACAGTTCTGCTCTTGCTTGTTTCTTGAAGGCAAGCTTTTCTAGGTTAGGAGAAGTGCACTTTTAAATTAAGTCAATTATACTGTAGCTTCTAGTTAATCTTTGAGACTGGAATACTATATTTAAAAATTTGTCTCCTCGTTAACTATGCACCATGACAGTGTTTGCATAGAGTATTGTTAACCTCTAGTGGAAGGTTAAGCGGCTTCTTCTGTATCTAAATCTGTCGCTGTGAAAAATGACTGCGTGTTGCACCCACCTACCCAGGAATGGGGGAAGCAAAACTTACTATACTTGTGGGATTAGGTTTAACAGCAGGAAGTAAGAGCATTTACAGCATATAATTAACAAAGTGGGTTTTTTTGTTTTGTTTTTTTCTTTTTTTAAACAGCATCTTTCATCTCACTCAGTTAACTAGTGATTAATGCTTCAAAAAAAGTTGTTGGAGTCTGCACCCTTTCTTAAACTCATTCACTCACTGCTGTGTTCTGTTATTTATGCAGCCAGTGTCAGAGGAACTCACCTTACCATATTTTACTTCCTTCGATATTTATTGATTTCTTTATGCTCAAGGGGGAATCTGTTTAGATCCTTGTGTCCTTTTATTACAACTCTGTTAGCCAAATTCTGTTCTTTTTTTAATCGAATTAGAAGTAACTCGGAAACTCCTATTTTTATATTAGAAATTACTACCCTAATAAGCAAGAGGAAGAAGTTAGTGCTTAGTGAACTGAGGCTCTCAGCGGTTTTAATGGGAGTAATGAAAAAAAGTATTTACTCTAAGTGGTATTTAATACATAGCGTGCTTGCTATGTGTTTGTTAATTATTATTTTCTCATATTCATTAGGAAAACTATAATTTAATTGCCAATACAGAAAAGACTTCCAAATGTAGCTCTCTAGAATATGAAATGCTTGATACAAACTCATCCAAAATCCACAGCTGTTGATGTTGAGCAAGCTTTTCCTTTGGTAAGGTTGGTGGTCCCCCACTTGTAGCGGCATTCTGCCTCTGCAATGCCGTCACGTGCATTCTTTTCATTTACACTCCAGGAAACAAAAATTTAACAGAGTGTGCTTACTTTTTTGTTTTTTACCTCAACTTCTTTTCTTAACAAAATAACATGTAGTGATGGAATTAGAAGCAGTGACTTCCAAAGTATGCAAATTTTACGGCCAGAAAACCGTCTTTGCACAAAGGAGCACTGAACCAGTGATAATGTCTTCTATCCAAACACATTTGTACTGTAAGTAGAAACTGTTTAAAAGGAAAATTACATCTTTTTCAGCAATTTATCGGAGATAATTACCCTTTATACACCAAAGGAAGGATAAAGTGTTTTAAAGAACTATAATTCTAATTGGTAAATGTCACCAGCTGTTGCAGTTACTCTTCCTTGTGTATATTCTTTTAATGATTATAGTCTCATGCCACAAGCTACATGAAAATATATTCACTGGGTGTGAAATTCCCATATGTCAAAGTTTCAAGAAGAGGTAAACAGCTCAAAGATAAAGGAAGAAATAATGCTAATGAGAAATGTAAGAATTCTAGGTTTTGTTTTCTAGGTAAGTGGATCTTAATTTGCCAAAAGGAGATAAAATGTAATTTCAAAAAGGAAAAAAAGAAAAAAGAAAAAGATGGAAACAATTTGTTGAAATAAACTTTTAAGTCAGGGTCACCTCACACCCTCAACCAGAGATTTTTATTGCCTTAGAAAGTTGTAGAACTGTCTCAGCTTACAGATTTCAGTATTGTACCCCTTGGGTCTGCCACAAGGAACAGCATTTGGTTTTCTTTTAGGCTTAAGCTGTAAAGTGTTTGGTACTTTTAGACGGTAGAGATAAACTCTTCCTGGACAATGTTTCATGATTTCTCATATTATCTTGAAAACGATCAAGGAGACCAGCAAAAAATACCTTAGAGTCTATGGAAAGTATTTAAAGCCATAATTTTCCAACCTTTCTGGCTATAACTTAGGTCCAGAGATTGGGATGGATCAAGTGGTTGACTAGATTAAACTTCTAAGCGTACTCTTCCTTTAAAAGACAAATGAAAATGAGGTTGGGGTGGGGAGAAATGGTGGAGAAGGCAAGCCTCTCAATTGTCTGTTCTTTAACTCCCAGTCTAGCTTGGGCTGTGCCCAACTGGCTTTGTTGCAAGACACCTGACTGAAAAATGCTGAGCTAACTTGTTATTTTGTATAGAAAATTATTCTCATGTCATTTTCATTCTACAGCAGTATGTTTTGTGAATTTTCTCATTTTCAGTGTTTTGACAAAGTTTGAGGGTATGGAGAGACACATTTATGAATTAGTTGTCCTCACATATTAATAGCAGCTGGTAATCTTTGTACAAATCACCCTGCCTCTTCACTGGAAAAACTGTTGTATAACACCCCCATACTCCCAGAAGAAAGCAGCCTAGGTTTCTCTTGGTTATCTTTGTAGTTATTTAAACTTTCAAACATTGCTATGAGAATTATGCAGAAAAATAATGAAGGAATGAATTTGGTAATTGCCGCTATTATGTTTGGAATATATTGCCTACGTTGTCAATAGAAGCTCTTGAAGAAAAGACCAGTGAAGACATTTATATAAACAGTTGTTTCAAATTATAACTGATAACTAATTTTCATATATCAGGATTACTTTTTAAAGAACCCTTGCATTTATGTGGTACGTATTTACATTTAAGCTAAACATAAGAGCAGTAACAACTTGCTGTCATTCTCATCGCCAAGAAATAACTTTGTTTCCAAAGAAATCAAATTAGATTTTATTAATGAGATATGCTTGTTGCCTGTGTGCTGGTTAAGAGATGGGAAGTTTTATCACTGTATATAAAATATACTCCCCTCCCAAAAACAGTGGTAAGAACTTTCCTTCATTTAAGGAGAAGACATTACCACTGTCCTAGTATCACTCAGATGTATACCTTGAGTTGTTTTTCCAGAGGATCTGGATCATTTAATAGTTAAAATTTAACTGTTTCACCTACTTTCCTTGCAATATTTACTTTTGCAAAAGGAGTCTGTCGATAGAGGTCATAAGTGTATTCTATGGATGTGAAATGATGTAAGACTAACTGACTTATTTGGGCGTCAGTTCTACAATCTTGTTCTTGTCAATGCCATAATCTAATCAAATCAATCAATCAATATATATTATGACTCAACCCCAGGTGTAGATAATACAAATGCACATTTTCATGAAGTAGTCCAGCTGTGTGAAACTCAAGAAAGAACTAAAGATAAGTCTAGAAGGAAAACCCATTAGGTGCCCTTCAGGTTGTCCCTTCCTCGTACTGACTTTATAGATTCTAAAGCAAGGAGCAACTATATTAACTGCCCTAGCTCCTCTAACATTAGAAGACACTAAATGTTGGATAACTTGGGAAAGTTGTCGAATACACCTCTTTGTCTCTTGATCAGAGACCAGGTCGTCAATTCTTATACTGCATTTCTAAAATAAAATAAATCCTTGAGCTACTGTTGATAAATATGAATGAATAGAAACAATGGATAACTCAAAATTTTGGCTTAAATTTCGCTTTGTAATGCATTAAATGTTTTTTGCCCAATATCTTCCTAATAATACTTCATTCAGGTTAATAAGAAAATTTAATTTGTATTCCTTGAGCACCCATAGTAGTTGAGGAAGGCAATCCAAGAAAAGCTAACATTTTTATTAGATAGATAGATATGTAGGTAGATAGACCAGCTGAGATGATGGAAAACAAATTGTATGTGCAATTAGGAAATGATTGCATGTGGGAATTTTTTAGAAAATTCATTCATTTATACTGCTTAGCATTTATACCCTTCAAGATAGCCATTCTAAGAAAAAGATATCTATACAACCATATATTTCTGATCATTTTAGTGATGATATGACCTGAAGTTCTAGACAGTGATGATAAACTTTTATGTACTTTAATTATGCAGTTTACTGAAGGTGCTCATTGTTGATTTGGTCTTAAGCATACTTTTCTAGTGCAGTTTTTGAAATGATATAGTGACTGATTTTTGTTCCCCACAGTTGTGATTAAATAATATTTTCACCATCGAGACCTGATATTATTTTATTTCCCATGCTTTTCCCTCACAACAGAAACCAGGGATGGATCTGGCAGACACCTATATTATGTTTGTTCGGCAAAACCAGGATATTCTTCGAGAAAAGGTCAATGAAGAAATGTATATAGAAAAGCTGTTTGATGTAAGTAACTAACGTTGTAAGATATGCTGGCATTATTGATACTGTGAAGGGAAAAGTTGCATTTTGATGGTATATTTGCAAATCCAATGCTCCTGTTTTGATCCTTTTTCTTCTGTACAGCTAATATAGTTGTCAATTTTATTTCTTTGCTGACAGAAGCTTTAATTGGCTTCTTTTTGAACATGAAAACTGGCACTGTTAGAATGAGCGTCTCAAAAACCTTCTAAGGTTAATTTTAATAAGCAAGATGATAATCAGTTTACTGTCGTGTACGTCATCATTTGACTTGCCTTTGCAGCACTCCAAAGACAGAATCAGATTGTAATGGGTTTGTCCCCTACTATAAAAGTTTTCTAAGTCAGTAAAATAGTCTTCAGCTGATCAAAGAAATAGACGGCAGAAAGCCAACTGTCTCCCACTCTACTGTTATTGAACATTTTTGCCTTGAGTTGCAGCACAGATGTATGTGAACAGACAGAATATCGCAGTTTCGTCAGTGTGAAGGTCTTCATTTAGGCCAAGTAACTCCTAGAGATGGGGGATTGTGATTGTGGATTCCATGATCCATCATCCAGTGTCATTTCTTGAGTATCTGTAAAGGAGACTAAGAGAGCAGTCCATTTCAATAACAGTTTTGGCATTCATTTGTAATTATTAACAGACAGTTCATAGGAAATGGTCTTGGCTTGTGACATAACTGCATAATTCACTACACTGCTGATGCTAAAATGTAATATTTGCTTTGAGCTGTATTTATTTATGTACATCTTTGCGTTTTAGAAGTGCTTTTCTGGCAGTTTCATTTAATTATGCAAGTTGCTGCAAATGTTTTCATAACAGCAATTCACGGGCTTCGTGGTGACACTTCAGCTGTGGCAGTTACAGAAGGTCCTGCTATGCTACCATCTCCGCCATAGTCTGTCGTGCAGTGTTCACTGTCTGTCAGATTGGGTGGTCAAAATGAGTCTCATCTTTCATATTTTATGTTTCTAGCTTCTACCCAGAGTGTTTTACACTAAAAGTATCATCTGTTTTAATAAGCTAAGTGTTAATATGTGTGAAAAGAATGATTTCCTAAAAGCTTTGATGCCCTGCAGGGGTAGAAAAATTATCATCCATCCAGCTGGCTCTTTTACAAAATACTGGAACCATATCAGCAACTTCTGCTTAGGTTTGGTATTGCTTGGAATTTACAAACATATGTTTCACTTCCAAGTTCTCTTTCTTTTTTTTCCATATGTGGTAATTTTCAAAAATGTTGAACAGAAAACGAAAGTTGAATTGATGTTATTCCCATTACGTTTCTTCTCAGTATAGTTAAAGCACATATTCTGTGGTGTAAAAAAGGTAGAGTCATTCTGGAAATAGGCCATTGCAGATAGTGCGTGTGTGTGCGCGCGTGCGCGTGCGCGCTTAACATCTTTAATTTTTTTTCCTTGGTGACCTATGTGCTACAAAGCTTGCCATCAGTTCATAACTAAGGTAATTTTTTTTCTCCATAAAGATATTGCCCACTTCAACTCCCCTTCATTCACCAAACTTCTTTTGAAGACTTTTTGTGTGGCAGCCGTAACAAACGTAGCTAACTAAAGTGTATGCGAAGAGGTCAACATTAAAACGATGTGCTAGTTTAATTGTTTTGGCTCTATGTACTGTCCTTTCAATGCCTAAACATTTGACACGGCTGTGGGTTTGGTTCTAGAAGGAACCCTTGACAAGCAAGCATTCCGTCTTGGTTCCGAAGGTTTGGTCATTTTGCATGTTCTCAGTGGAATATTGGACTTGTTATTTGTAAAAGAGTTATAATGTCCTTAAACATTCTAATATTTTTAAATTGCCCATTTTTATTGCTGTGATTAAAAATAAAAAGCAGGCTCAACTTCTATTGCTATGTCATCAAGAATAACATGTAGAAAGGGGTACGAAGAGCCCCCAATTAGCCAACACTGAATTTGCCTCAATTACAGTTAGTAAATGAGAGGTTATCAAGTATGTGTTGAAAGGTAAAGTAGGATGTGTATCTTAAGTAACAGATCATTACTGAGCGACGTTAGATAATTATTGGAAATCCACTTGGCTGGAGCTTAAAATAATATTGTTAGGTGTCAAGAAACAGCTGAAAATAATGACCCTATAAATACTGTTGGTGACATTTGCCTATTACAGATAAAAGATTGAAGAGAATAATTTTATTCAGGCATCATGACAAACTTTTGCCATTCTAATTAAAGTACTTTCTGAGTAGGTAAGGAAATTTATCAAAATTATCAAAAAAGTAATAATGGTGGCCTTATCTGTCACCTCTACCATTCCTGGGGCACCTCCAAGGACCAAGAAATTTGCTAAGTGCTTTACCAGTATCATTTTTAGCCTTCTGGACCAGAAGCCATTTTCCTCATTTTATCCTCATTTTCAGTCTAAGGAATCTGCCACTCAGAGAAGTGACTTAAGTGTTGAATCAGACTTTGAAATTGTGTCTTTCTGGTTTCAAAGTCCATGCTACCTCTGCCATACATCACACTTCTAAAATTTGCAATGGGAAAACTTCGTTGTAGAAAGAGGGCTGGACCAGGAATCCAGAAACCTGAGTTCTAAGCCATACCGTGTTTCCCCAAAAATATAATATAACATAAGACCGGGTCTTATATTAATTTTTACTCCAAAAGACGCATTAGAGCTGATTGTCCTGCTAGGTCTGACTTTTGGGGAAACATGGTAGTTCTGCCATTAATTGTTTGTGTGAGTTCAAAAGTTAGGTCTCCTGTTTTAAGATAGTGTAGTTACTACACATAAACTGAAGAAGTTGGTCTAGAAGTCCCGATAGTTTCTGAAATCCCTTCCAGGCTTTAAACCAAATAAATTCAATTAGTTTTAATTTTAGCAATGGTAACAAAAATGACTGGGTTGGTTGCATGCTGAGTCCTGCACCCCAGAATAGCAATTCTACAGTTTTTCATGATGGCCAAGTGAAAGCAGGGTACACCACCCAAGCAGCAGTAGTAAATGCAGTGGATAAGAAATAGAAGGTAGAGAAGAGATTATATATACAAGCATATCTGTGCCGTACCACCTTCTGTGTATCTACCACCATGGTTCTGAACCCCAAATTTAGAAAAATAGTTGGAATTCCATATAATCTGTATTCATGCTAACTTTTTCTGAGTGACCAGAATATTTTAAACAGAGACTGTCTCTCTGCCTCTCTAGTGGTCATTGGTACCCATGCTAAGTTTCAAATCTACATGTTAAATTTTCTTTTTCAATTGAAAAAAAAGGTATCTTATCTGGGTAAGGGAAATCTTAAAGGGCATTCTCCTATAGGAGGAGAGATGGATTCACCAAAAGAAGGTTTTTCTGCTTTGCAAGCAATCCTTTACCCTGATGTCCTTTTTCTTACATATAAAATGTCATTGTCAGCAGCCTTTTTACATTTTTTATCAAATCAAAACCAACTACAATTTGTCTAATCCCAATATAAAAGCATGACAAAGATTTTCTGTTTCTTAAATTCCATTTTTTTAATGCCTACTGTGATGTTTCTTTCCACACTCTCAGGTTTCATGATACACAGTGCCAGCCACAGATGCCCGTGTGTCAGGAGAGATGCTGATAACATTCCTTGAGAGCTTTGGATCTCTAGGGTGGAAAATGGTCATGTTTCAGAAGTCAAAATTGATATCTAATGTAATTGCCGCAAGAGCACCCTCTGCGGTCATTTCCTAGTGTCCAGGAATATTACAATACTGAGACACTTAAGAGATCTAATTGTCCAGGACAGACACCAAGCCTACCTCTCTAAACCTTTGTATATTTATGAGGCACTGCCCACCTTGAGTCCCTTGGAAACAATTTCATTGTAAGCTCTCATGTTGCTAAAGATACATCAGGGTGTAGTATTCAATTGGTAAATCATGCAGATCAAACACTCTCTTGTATTATAAACTCATTAAATATTTAATTGTTGAGGAGTTTCATCTCAACGACTTTTTTTTTTTTTTTTTTTTAATGTTGTTGTGGTGTCTTATAAAATTAAAAGTAATTATATAAACGATTAATTTCTCAGGACTTTTCTTGAAAAGAATTCTTTTCAGTAAAGAAACTCAAAATGAAACATTTGAAGTAAAATTGACCTAAACTATTTAAATGAGTTCAGTAGCCATTTTAAGATATGATAAGAGGAAAAAACCTGAAACTATTATAGGTAACTGTGCTTCTCAAAATAAAACTAATTTTGCATTTATATCTAAGCGCTTGTTTGTCTCTAGACTCCCAAGTAAGAAAGGGAGGAAATGCTCAGAGTTTTTGAAGTTAGTGTTTCACACCAATGCCCAAACTTTTTGATTTAAGAAGGCATTCATCCTCAGTAAGATCAAAACTACTGTTCTTAAGTTATTTAAAGATTCAGTTGGTCATGTTGATTTCCCAAGAATAATAGTTGAAATCAACGGAGCATAGGTAAGAATGATTGCTTGATAGTTTCCTTCCATAATACCCTCGGTGGCATATATTTAGGACTGACCGTCCACTTTTTTAGTCATATTCTTTGGATGAATTTCTTTGTGTATGTAATCAGCCTCTTTATTAGGAATGCAGGCTGGAACCCATTAACGCTGAAGATTTCTTTGCCTTCTTGCGTTTCGTAGAATTCTATGATATTGTAGATCTGTTCTCTCATATGTGAAAGTTGATTGAAAAATAGTAGCTTTCCTCTTTTCAATGATCTTTGACTCTCAAATGACTGGAAAGTTGTTATATAGACTACATAAATTAGTATAGATTCCATTACAGAGTATTTTCTTTTTGGTTTTGTCTCTATACAAAAACAACTCAAACATAAAACATTAACTGTGGGCCCGTTGTGCCCAACCACGATTTTCCTATCAACACTCAAAATTAAATGTTACTATCACTCTCGTATCATAACCGTTATTACCCTTTTCCATCAATAGAAAGCGATGGATGATATAAGTCCGATGATGCACTCGAGGCCATTTGAGATCATTCATGTCTAAACATTATGTCGTGTACCCTCCTGTCTCGTTGCTACTAAAAGTAGATACAAAGTTTGACTGTTTGTGTTACTGGAGCAGCATTTCATTCATCTCACACCTCACATGTTTGAATAGTGTTTCTTAGCTGCTTTAACACATTGTTTACCAGATGGTTGTTTTTGTTTGTTTTTTTGTTTTTATTGTATATATTCCTGCTTTATTTTACCTACGGTGTTTGCACTCACACTGGAGTTGTCTGACGTCGTTTAAGACGAGCCCTGGTCAAACCTGCTCTGTGTATTGTCTTGTCTGCCTCAGTAAGTGCTGGACAGAACTTGCTCCTTAGCTACTTTTTTCCCCTCAAAGTTTGTTTCTCTTTTAAACCTCTGCTCTCAGATTACATCTGTCTGGTGCACTTTAGTTAATAATCCTCATTTTAATGTAAAGTTATTATTTGTAAGTGTAAGAATTTATAGAAGGATCTACTTTTGATGTATGGTGTGTGTGCCAAAATAGCTTTGGCAAGTCCAGACGCGGCTCACAGCGGCCAGGGGCCCGCATTTGAATCTAAGCTGTTGGTGAATTAAAACCTGAGAAACTTGAGCTAAGCGTGCCTAATTGCCTAAAAGAAACTCAACAAGAAAATGTATTGTAGCGTGTTGATCTGATTTCTTTGGTAATTCCCAAGAATCTTCAAGAAGTATGTGGACTTCTTACTTATGTTCTTGAAATGTGATCACGGAACACAATTGTCATTTGGCACATTCCCAGGAATACACATCTTTGCATGAGGCACCTGGACATATGTGGCAGGTCTGGTAGAATCAGCTAATTAACAACACAGGCTTAAACAGGCACCTCATCTGGCAGTGCAGTTAGTTGCCTGATGGCGCTCAGCAGGGTTGGGTAGTGCTTTTTATTTTTCTTTCCTAATGGTCTGCTGCCCACCTAATTCTGCCTTATTGTCAGTCTCTACTTACCACAGCTTGGGGCCCTCCCAGGAGGCTAAATTATTATCAAAGGATTAGGGAGATGTAGCCTTGCAGCTCTGACATTTGTGATTACTTGTCTATGCCAGAACACTAATTAGCTGTGACTAATTAAGAAAAATGCTCCTGCCATAGAAAACCATTTAAAAGAACGGAGAAGAAGAAAAGCAATTCAAAAGCTGAGCAGTGCTCTGATTTGCTGATGCTCTTTAGATTTCCACCAGAGCCTTAACTCACCTTTAATGGTGCTCAGGATTAAAAAAAAAAAAAAAAAATCCCACATGCAAACTGATCTGAGGTTTTTGCTTGAATAGGAAAAAAAAAATTTTGCCGATCACCTAAACTCGCTTAGCAATGGTAACTGGTCTTTGATGAATGGGAGCAGTCAAAACTTTCATTTTCATCCAGAAATTTTTCTCAACACCAAATGCGTAAATATGCATTGGCAGTGAATCACCCAAGCCAAGAACAACTCCTTAATAGTCATTGAAGAAATTCGAATACTCTCTCTACTAATTTTATGAAAGATAGTTGAAATGCTTATAAGAAACATATTGAGCATTTCGGAAGTGATTTAGTATTGATTTCTTGCTACTCTCACATTTAAGGTGGTTTGAAAATTCTGACTTCTCCACACAGAGTGCCTCGTTTATCCATGGTGACTTTGCATGCTTGCACTGCAGCTGGCCACCGGTGACTTATTAATGAAAATACCCGGGCCTCCCCTGAGACCAGCACCTTTGTCAGTTGACCAGAGTGATGTTTTCATAGAACTGATGATAGCTACTACTCTCCTTCTCTTCAGACCTAACTTCATAAGCAAATGACACGTGGCTTTAAGACCATTTCTGTTGGGGCTTGTTGAACTCCCCCCACCCACGCCGCCGGTGCGCCATCCCCTCTGCAAGCTTTCCCTGCAGCACCATCACCACCATTCACAAGTGGGCACAGCAGTGGCAGTCAGATTACCACTGTGGATTAAGTCCAACTAAAAAAAAAAATCTGTGTAAGGAAGTAGCTATGGTGGTGAAACCATTATTTGATGTGTTTATTAAATGCATTAAAAGGAAGCTATAAAAGAACAATTTTCAGATGCTTATAAACACCTTCACTTGAGAGAGCACCTCAATGTCCTGATCTCAGCTCAGCCCTACGTAAGAGACCGTCTAAGTGTTGCTATCTTATTATGGGCAAAGTATTTTGCTTGAAATCCAGCAAGTTTTCACCCCTACCTCCCCTAAATTCTTCATGCTGTTTTTTAACCCCATTTCCCCTTTCCCTCTCAATGGAGAGCAAAAATCAGGTAGCTGGCATCCTCTAGGGAATAATCTTTCCTATATATGAAGACTGACTGGTATTAAGCCGCCTGCTGTGAGTGTCCATCCCAGGACAAATAATCCCTATTCGTTTAACTTCTCTTCTAGCCCTTTAATCATCTTTGTAACTGCTCTTTCAAACTTCTCAAAGTTTTCTGTCACGCTCATGCTTAGGGTTTAGAGTAAGGTGTAGGATGCAGTATTTGAATGTGGCCGACCAGGAGTGTTTCAAGTCATATTCCTATGTATGCATTCTAATACATACTTTCTCGTGTCGATGCTCTACTGAGCCTCATAAATTTGGTTTCGTACATTCTCCACATCTATTCATGTTGTCTTTTTCCTCAGTGACTGCCTATCTTATACGCACACAGTGCATACATGTATTGATGTAGAACGTTCATTCAGCTGATGTTTTGAATGCATAAAGTCTAGAAAACAAATCCAATTCACCATTTAATTACTATGTGTAAGGAATGGTAGTGGATGGTGGGATTAAAAGGTTAGGCGTTGGTTTTGTCCCACATAGTTGAATATTTCTGTCACAATAACTCGGTAGGATTCTAATTAGAATAGGAAATTGAAACCCCTCTTATTAATCATTTATTTGTCTAACCAACATTTATTGGACATTTATTTTCTAAAGGCCACATACAGTGCTAGAGGCTGAGAATACAGTGTGAAACAAGATCGACCCAGGCCCTGCTCTAAGGGAACTTACATTCTTAGGACCAAATGAGGCTTTTGAAAAAAAATGTTAATTTCTATGTTAAAATGTTTCATGTTTTCATCTAAAAAATAGGTATGAACAGATTTGTTTTTCAAATGGATGTACTATGGAGAACTAAAATTCAGTCCTCTTTCAAAATAGACAATAGTGACTACCTGAGGAATTTTGTCTGTTTGTTTGTTTGTTTGTTTCTCGCTGTTTCAAGTGGATGATTGGAAGCTTGCCAAAAGTTAGGGCCCACACAAAATATGTACCTAGCTCCAGAGTTGGCAATCTCAAATGCCACCACTGAGAAATAAGGGCACACTCTCTTTTTCTCCCTTTCCTGAGTTCTTTCCTCAAAAGTCAGCTTACCCCAGCTCCCGGGAGAGTCCTAATGCTCCCTCAGACCATCGTTTACTACCACAGCTGTGGTATTTTTCTGCTCTTTTTACAAAACAGCTCACAAGGCCAACAAGTGTAGCAGGCACCCAAGACATGTCACTTAGTGGGGAAAATGCACAGGCAGCACTGCCAGCCATACCCCACATATGCCCCAGAGCCTCAGATGACCCCCAAGAATGAGGACCGGTACCCTGGAGCATATGCTGGAGGGCACAGCAGCATCTGGGCACGTAGTGTCATCATACCTGTCGTTGTGTGTACATATGTGTGTGGACACTCGTGGGTGGGCGTAGACATGGCGTTATGAGTGTACAGTCCTTTCTCCTTTAATTCATCACCTAAAATGAAATTAGACTGTCACCTTTAAAGGCCTTTTGTAGGCCCGTGTCAAATTTCTGTAGCCAAATGCGGTTGTTTACTTTTTGGTGATTTCTGTTATACAACTTTTAACATCTATTAAATTGTTGTTCTGTTAATGAAGCATTATTTAAATCACAATTAATCTGGCTCTGATATTCTTCTATCCTTTTTCTATTGAGAAGCTGTCCTGTCACTAACATATATATATATGTAATATACATTATATATTTTATATTACAAATATATTTGAAAGCATTCAATCCTTCAACATATACGGAGTGCTGTATGCCAGACATTCTACTGAGGGCTGGAGGTATCAATAGGAGTAAGACTCCGTTGCTGCCTTGTGAATATTCACAGCTCCTTGAGGCAGACATATAGCACATTTTTATAGACACCTGTCCAAAGTTCTAGCAGCAGAAAATACGAGAGTATCTAATTCTACCCAGGAAGAGAAAGGATTGGCTTCATAGCAGACATAATGGTTAAACTGAATCTTAAAGGCCAGAGTGGATATGGCCAGGAAAACATAGTTGGGGATCAAAGTCCAGACAGAAGGAGTGGCCCAGAAAACATAGATACAGAGAAACCCAACTTCTAGCAGAGCAGCAGGTCAGTCAGTTTGCTGAAAATGGTTCCCATGGGAGTACCCCATGGGTCGGAGACAGACAGGTTGCTATTTACTCCAGCCCTTACAACACTCTTGAAAAGTCATTTTGGAAAGATTGTTGCCCATTTTGTATAAGGAGACTGCAGCAGAAAGTCCTGCCAATAGTTAATTCTCAGACATAGGTTTTTATCTCAAAACAAACTTGTGCCACTCAGTACCAGGTCCAGGAGTCTAATTTATTTTTATCTAGATTACATTATTGACTTAAATGTAATATTGACCAAAATTTTATCTGTAGTATTCAAAATAAGTCATTCAACCAGATGAAAACGTCATAGTGCCCAAATGAACCATCCATAGACTATATCTGTGCCCCAAACTGGTACCTACACCAATATAACTGGATGGACCACTGAGTTCATTTCAGTCTAAAGATTTCTCAAACTAGTATCCATCCCGTCATTTGATAACAACTGATTATCTGAAATTTTCACTATAATCACTAGTCTTTGTAGCACCAGGAACAGAGTCACAGGATAAACTTACAGAGGCACTTGCCTACTTGATAATAATGAATAGTAGGGAACAGTATTGATTTTAATACTCTGTGTGTAGCATGGAGATCGATAAGCTAGTTTAATAGTATTACTTTCAGGACATTTGGGAATGAAGGAAATTCGGATTAATGAACTAGTAGTGAGTGGAAAAGTGTGTGTGCAACTCCCAATTTATGGAACTTAACCCTGTTCTGTAATTTACTCTGTTGTAACTGAAAAGGATCTAATTCATATGGGAATATCTTGGTTATTACAGTCATATATTTAAAAAAAAAAAGAGAGAAAATATGAAGAAAAAGTGTTGAACTTCAGAGTAGGAAAGTTTTTTCAGCATTCAGCAAGCATTTATTAGGTACCTGCTGTTAGTATGTCTTACATTTTCTCTTTCTTAACAGACATCATAGCGCTCATGAACTCTCCTTTACAGACTTGCTTGCAGAGTTCCAAAAAAGTGCAAATCACCCTGAATATGAGGTTATTGAACATGAAAGAAAAATACATGAATCAAATACTTTTCTGTTCTATGTTTAACAAATGAAGAAGAAAGCTGCAAATATAGATCGATTTCCTTTATGAATGAACCAAGGATCTTTGTGTACATTGTACTGTTTTGTTACAGTGAAGAAAAGTCCTTCCCAGAATGCCTAAGCATTTGCGTGTATGGCACTTCAAAACGTCTTAAGGGGAAATGTGGGAGATGCAGAGCACAAGTGCCAGTTGGTTGGTTATCCTAACAGGAAGTGTGTTTCTTTAAAGAATTTATGTACATTACCTATTACATTATTGGGTTTACAAATAACTTTGGTCTTTGGAAATGTAGATTGTGTTAACTTGCAAGAAAATGTGGTGGACTTCTTTGGAACAATAAGTATCTCCTGTATTACTTCACAATCCTGTTACGATGACTATCAGGAACCACCAGGAATGATAGTTGTTTTCTTAGTTGTCTGCTAGAAGCACCAAACTATGCTTAAAGAGTCAGATTTTATTGACAGAACAGACTGTTTTCTAGAAGAAAACAGAATAACCTAGCAAACATGAGCACAGACTTGGAGTTTAGATATCCAATGTAAATCTTAACCTTGCCACTTACACTTGTTGTATAAGCTTGAATAAATTGCTTAATCTAAATTCAGTTTTCTATCTATATAAGTTCAGTTTCCCCATGTGCACAATGGGAGTAATAGCCATCCAATCAAGGTAAGAATTAAATGAAATTTTAACTGATGCATTTGAACTTCCCATGGAGTATTAAAAAAATATACCCTATGTCTTTATAATCAGAATTCATAAAAATAATAATAGTAATAAGAACAACTGTACCTCAGAGTTCTTTATCTCATTCATTCCTCATTACACTCTTTAATTTTTATTACATGTGTGTACTTCATTAAAAGGCCAAATGAGTACATTAAAAACAACAGGTAATAGAAATTTCTAGAGCTGTCAACTTGTATTTTTGGGGGGAGAAATAAAACTGGAAAATTAAGCAGCTTATGGAAAGAAAACGTATGGCAATGTGGCATTTCCCTTCAGTTTATTTTTACAAGAATCACAAGCTATGTTGTTTCTAATCACGCCCTTTACTCTGACAGTCAAACCTAATCTCAGTATTTCTGGAGATCACCAGAATCTTATTATTGTAAAGCTAGGTTCATATCATCGATCCTTCCCATTACAGATGAGAACACTGAGGCATAGAGAAAGCAAGTGACAGGCTCGATCAAGCAGAGTAGCATGAAAGGGCGCCAACCCTACTTGCCCTCCCAGCTTCCATATTTATGTTCTTTTCGTCGCGTGTGTTGCCAGCTAGCCCTCAGAGGCCATGTCCACACGCAAGTCTCTGTTTTCCCCCAGGAATGGCTCTAGGTCTAGCTGAGAATGTTGATAGTTTTAGGTTGGGTTGAGCACTTCTTGTATTTTAACCATAATCGACTGGTTTCAGTTTTTGTGGGTTTTGTTTGTTTGTTTGTTTGTTTGTTTCTTTTTAATATAGTCCTTGTTCCTATTCCAAGCCAACAAAAAATTCACACTTAAAACTTTCAAAATGCTTGTGTTTGGGGTTCTGTTTTGTGGAACTAAATATGATCATTTCAGTGGGATATCTTGAATACAAGGGGGAAATGTTAAGTATTATTGTAGCAAATGTACCATTAATATAAAATTTGCATTTTAGTGTTTAGAAATGGAAAGTGAGTGGCCACATATTTGCTATATTAAATAGATGTTGTGTCTACAAGAGGGACATTCAATGTACAATGAAGCATTTCTATTTACCATGTTTCCCTGAAGATAAGACCCAGCCGGACAATCAGCTCTAATGTGTCTTTTGGAGCAAAAATTAATATAAGACCCGGTATTATATTATATTATATTATATTATATTATATTATATTATATTATATTATATTATATTATATTATATTATATTATTATACCCGGTCTTATAGTAAAATAAGACCAGATCTTATATTAGTTTTTGCTCTAAAAGGTGCATTAGAGCTGATTGTCCAGCTAGGTCTTATTTTCAGGGAAACACAGTACTTTTTAATATACTGGTGAAATTGTCAGGCATTAATATTTCTAAATATTTTTTTGCTCTCAAAAGCTATGAAATCTTCCTCAAGGATGGCTTATATTTATCAAACTTATCAAAACCTTCAGAATTTCAAAGATATCATTTGTTCTTTTTTTCCATTCAACTTAGCATTTAAAAGCTATATATTTCCTAAAGTGAGATTATCTAGATGGTGTTTCATTTCAACAGTGTCTCTATGCTTGTAAAACAGACAGCTTCTCTTAAAATAAATGAAGAAATACATACATTCTGTGGAAATTCAGCCATTCCATATCCTAGCACACTAAACAGCGTTGGTTCCCGTTTGTTTCTTTTGGTTTTTTTTGTTTTTTTCTGTTGCTCACCTATTGAGACGAACATAGCTGGAGAAGAATGAAAATATATCAACTAGTTGTACCAATTCATAATCAATGAAAAGCTAAACACTTAAGTAGAAAATATATCACAGATTTGTTCCCCAGCAAAGCAGCTATTTTTACCTTGCCATCATCATCAGAAGCAGCATTCTGACAGAAATCATTTGCTTGAAGCTGCCGTGATATATAAACCCTATGTGGTCTTGTGATTCAGATTTAGGAATATCAGCCACAGAGGGTCGAAAGGCATTGTGCATTAGTATGTATTGAGACCTCATTCCAGGTGGCAAGCAGCTGGACTTTTTAAAAATAAAACTTCAGAAATAAACGTGAAGTGCTTGTTTCCAGGCAATAAGCATTATATTTAACTGAATCATCCTCAAAATGTTATGCATTAGGCAGAAAACGGACTTGTGCATATTTAATATATTTGTTTTGTGTTTCCACTAGTCAACAGAATAATGAAATTCCTTAACTACTTCTCTTTAACTTGCATGAAGAAAGCGCGGTATGTTGCTAAATCTCTTTTCATCAGTGCTGCGGTGAAACAACTTTAATCCTTGTTAGAAAATTGCCGAGTCTGGGACTGACAAAGAGCTCATGCTTGTTCCATTGTTAGTGCTCTCCGGCCCCCAGAGCAGAGCCCTTTACAGCTGCGTGGATCCCGCCTGGCTCAGCTGCACTATTTAGGAGAGGAGGTTTGTCAATTTCTATTGACAATGGAGAGAGTTTTTCAGGGCCTGTAGCAGTGCTGACACAGTTGGGGATCAATGCCAGCCATTCAGACTGCACCCTCTTTCATTGCTTTGGTTTGTTAATTCAAGACTAAAGGTCCACTGAGGGGGTTCGGGGTGTTTAAGAAAGCTGATGAACTGTTTAAGAAAGCTGATGAACTGCAAGCGTTTATAGCCCTGGTGTGGCAATTTCCATAGTCAGTGGCAACTCCTGGCACTGAGGGAGCTGTGTCCTTGTTGACCCTCTTGTTATTAAAAATGCACAAGTGCTGCGCTTCTCAATATTTCAACACTCTTTCATTGTCAATACCACCTTCTGAGCCCTACAGCTTGTTGCTTGCTCTAAAGATCTTCTTAGATTGGGTTTGAAAACTTCACCTTAAACACTAGATTAGACTGATGTTCTGTTTTCCGTGCTCCTGTTGATTTGTTGAACCTTCCCAGGGCTGGAAAGCAAGTAGCAGCTTGATGGGAAGACGGGCTGCTAATATGATTTACCAGTCTGCAGTCATGCACAATAAGTGTGAATAAATACAGGGGTCTCACAGAGTCAGCCCTAGCCTTTCCTTTCCTTTTATTTTTGCTTTAAAAGAGATATCTCAAGAAAATGAAGTGAGTAATACATGCCCTTACAGGAGTTGAATGAACCACAAAAAGAAAAAAAAAAACAGACATATTTTTGTTAAAGTGGTAGACTGCTGTCATGGATTGATGCAGGGGAAAAAAAATGTAGAATATACACTTACTGCTTTATTCCTAAGTAGACCAAAGCAAAGAATAAAGCATAATGCCACACCCGCAACTTCAGTACAAGCTCCCCTGTCCCTTACCTGCGGTCCCCTAAAGGGAAAAGTGAATAGTCAACCAAGTTGTTTTGTAAAATTAGCTTTTCCAAAATGAAAGGTCATTTGCTAACACTCAGTCTTTACTGCACATTCTCCCTTTTCAAATGTTCTTGTTTTTCTTTTTTTGGGGAGGTTGGTTTGGTTTGGTGGGGGATGGGAGGAGACATGAAGCTAATCTACCTTTGACTTTTTTTGTCAAGATGAAAACATGGGATCTATCCTGTACTTCCAGCACCAGAAATAGGAAAGTGCTAGCGATTTCTTACTGGTGGTTTTGTTTGTTTGTTTGTTTGTTTTTTGATTGATGTGTGTGTGTGTCCATATACAAAAAAGAAGCAGTCCTATGGGAGGTATTTTTGTCAGCTTATTCTTCATAGCACTAAGGTAACAACTTAGTAGCACTTGAGTTAAGCTGCTGCTTTCTCTTAATTTGCTTGATGTAGCTGAAGTTCTTCAAAATGCTTTGACATGAGAACCAAGAAATATGCATTACCTAATACAATAATTTTTCTTACAGAATTTTCCTTATAGAACAATTTGTTTGTCTTTAAAGTAAGGTAATGGTAAAGTACCTTAAGCATTTTATTTAACAACAATAATTCTCTTTTTTCTCTATTTTTTTAGTTGACTTTAGGCCATTTTATTCCCAAATCGTTTTTTTTTCTAAAATTTTAATTTTGACATGTTGTGTTAAAGAAATTATTATATTAATGATAAATATCTGTGTTATGTTAGATGTCTTTTTGATTATCACTTAATCCTAAATATCATTTATATATAAGGGGGCAATGGAGTTAATTTTAAATTATGTAAGGATTTTTTTAAGAACGTAAAGATACATATGGAGTACTTCATTTCTCTCAAAATTTCATACATTTTTATACTAATTTTACAATCAAAGTGTGTTATGCTAGTCTTCATACAATATATCATATTTTGTCCCACCCCCCAAAAAAATAAAATGTATCATCTATCCCCTACCGAAGGACTATAATTTGAGACTCATAATCATTATGACTACATTTTAGCTTTCCACTTATCTGGAGAGTGGTGTAGGAGTGAGGGTCTTAGTATACTCATGTTCAAGGTCACCAATACCTGTGAGTGTTTACCTGTATTAAAATGGAACTCAAGAAGTTGAGGCTACAGTACATCTGAAACTAATATAAAATAATATTGAATGTCAACTATAGTTTTAAAAAATATGTATTCAAGGAATGTAGAGTACAGTTTGGGGAATATAAGCAATGATATTGTGATAGTTATGTAAGGTGCCAGATGGGTCCTAAACTTGTTGGGGTTATCTCTTCGTGAGGTGTGTAAATGTCTAATACTATGTGGTTTTGTACTGAAACTAATAATAAAATACAATACAATTAGAATTAAATGGTTGAAAAAAATTGAGGCTATAATTTGAAATAAGGAAGCATAGGATTTAAATAATATCGGAAATAGAGTATAAAAGATTTTGAGATTTAATGTGTTAGCCTAAGTACTGAATCATTACCAGTTCATTTTTTAAGAATTTAGAAGTCTCTCATTTTATAAAACTTACTTCTGAGACTTTTACATGTCATAAAAATTAAGAAAGTAATTGTTAGGAAAGAGCAAAATTGGATACATAAATAACATATTTTTAAAATCAGTCTATCCCACATTAAACTTGAAATATTCATTCATCCATTTGATATCATAGCATTTAGTAAATCAATTCTTCATTTTACTTAGCTTATGTCATTTATGCTTGTGTGTTCAGTATGCTAACAAATTAATAGAAATAAGTCTGATAAAATATGAAACGAATTCATTTTTAACTTATGCTTAAAATATCATTCCTTATACTAAATTTTAGTAGAACAATGTTAATACAAATCCAGATGAATTTCTGACTTATTTGTATCCCTTCAGATTTCTCTTAGAAGTTGAACGTACTGTTTTATTATGTGAAGGAAAATATTTAAGATTTTTTTCTGTGTTCCAATACCTAAGAATATTTGCACATACATATGTGATCTGTAGTGTCACTATGTTTGTGTTTACGAATAAGGCACAAAATTCCTTCCCTTTTAAAAACTCTTTTTTCATTTGTTTAGTGCTGAATAGACTTTGATATTTCTCACAGTTTTCTAAATGAGTAACATTATTACTCTTACACTATTACCTAAACCTAGCTCTGGCACATAGTCACTGAATCCCTTAAAATGTCACCACTTAGGGCAGATGTCCTTTTTTTGAAAATAGGAACAAAATTTTCCTTTTACTGTACTCACAGACATTATGTAGGAACAGGAAATTACGTTAGAGAGGAATTTCATTTTTCCCCTCAAGCAAATTGTAATAAACGGGGAGAAAAAATAAAAATGAACCATCCAAAAACACTTGCAGACTGAAACACGTCCCTGTGTTTCATAATTTGGTACATTGACATCTGTTTTGTGGTTCTTTTAAGACACAAGGATTCCATCCTGATAATGTTCCTTCCTAAGATCCCAAATTTTAATTTCAGGTGATTTTAAAAAATCTTGGAAAACACTTAACAATCAATGGCAGATAATATGGTGTGGTTGAGGATTACTGTTTAGTAAGCTGTGGACATTTTTGCCACCCCTCCTTTAAAATGTTATTTCTAGGCACTGACTACGCGCAGTACCACATCTACTCTGTGATTTTTACATAACATACAGGCTAATAGGAAATTTTCCTGTGAAAATAATTTACCTGTTGTTTTTTTTTTCCTGCTGTTTGGCATTCCATTCAGTTCTGTAACATGTATTTAGTACCCATTGTTACCTCCAAATAACAAAGCAGGCTGCTAGGCTGCAAGGGAAAATCAGTTTCCCATGAATATTTTACAACTGAAAAGACTGTAATGTTAATTCATGTAAAGAACAGCCTAGGTCAATTTAGCAGATTTTCTAGCAAAACATGCAATTCTGTTAACAGGAAATTATAGCATTATTGACTTCAAGTGCCGATCCGTGGTCATTTCAGAGTGTTTCATTACCCCCTCATTACCGAGTCTGTTAAATGAATACTGCAGAGGCTTTCTTTTTTGTTCTCCTCCCCTCTGCCCCCTTCCTTCTCTCCAGCAATGGTACAGCAGTTCCATGAAAGTCATTTGTGTGTGGTTGGCTGATAGATTAGACCTCCAGCTTCATATTTACCAACTGAAGACGCTCATCAAGATCGTGAAGGTAAACAAAATGTGTTCAGATGTGAATTGCCCAGCAAGCTTTAAAGAGTAATGGCAAGATATTGATGTACCAAAAAAAATCGTATTTGATATAACTGAGTGGATGTCAGTCTTCAAAACATCACTTTTAGCTGAGGTGCTGCTGTTTACTTCCATTTTCAGTTAGATTACTAAATAAATATAAACTTACTGTTTTTGCTCTAATAAATAAAAAATATTTTGTTATCAAGTAATCACAGTTTAATAATGTACACAAAGCTCGTAGCACATTTACCTGAATATAGTAGGTCCACAATAATTTTGTATTTTCTTAAATATAGAAATGTTTTCTCATAATCCATTCCCTCCATATTTATTAGGATTATATATCGTTATAAGGGCTTTTGAATTGTATTTGCCAATAGGGTAGGGAGAGTCTCCGCATTTTGTTATGTCTTGATACAAAAGTAATACATTGTTGCTGCCTGAATTCTTTTGGAAGCATGTGCCTTCCTATATGTAAAAATCAGTTTCAGTGCTGGGGACCATCCAAAACTAACAGATGTCTCAGTTCAACAAGGCCATTTTGACTTTTGCTCTTCAAGAGAAAAGGTAATAACATACATGTTATATTTAGTGAATAGGAGCTTTAAAATAATATAGTCAACATGATTTTTCACACTTTGTAAATTCTAGTGGAAGCACCAAATTTACCCCAAGTATAACTTTTTCTTAAAATTGAGACAAATCCTACATGATAGCTAAAAACATAACTGTAAGCTCCTGGGATCCCCTGTTCCTTTAAACAGATGACCTTTACTTCCATTTTAGTACCATTTATCAAATTGGTACATATAAATGCAGAGGGTGCCAAAAATATATATACACATTCTAAGAAAGGAAGAAACTTAAAATTGTAATACTCAGTCTATACTGATAACAAAAGATGAATACAAGTCACGTTTGACTTCTGCAATTACAAGAGGTGCTCAAAGTGGTTCCCATCAGCGTCCAGACACTTCTGATTACAGTGAACTACTGTTTGAGCAACATCGAGTTGTATACATTTTTTGCACCCCCGGTATATATACATATATACACATGCACATATATGTATAAATATTCACACACACACACACACACACACACAGATTCTCAGAGTGTCATTCCTAACCTAGCACTATCAGCATCACCTGGGAACTTGTTAGGCATGCGACTTCTTGTTCCCTGTCTCAGACCTACTGAATCAGAAGTTCCTGAGAGTAGGGCCTAGCAATCTATATGTTAACAAGCCCTCCAGATGATTCTGAGGGATATTAAAGTTTGAGAAGAACCACCGTTACATCATTACAGGAAGTTTCTGTCCACATTAAAATATTTTCCATCACTCTCTTGGTTCTTGCAGCTGAATTCGAATACAGATTCTTTTGTGCTGTAGACACAGGTTCTCACACGTAGGAAAGTTCTGTTCCAAAGTAAGAAGTTGTCAAATCTGGAACATAGCATCAGGTCTATAATGGCACAGTAATAACAGTCAAGCTTAGTTATAAGTAATAAATAAATTATACCCACCCACTAATGTTTAATACTGTTAAACACATTACATTTCAATGGACAAATACCTTTGATCCAGCACACTTCTCAGCAGGTGTTATTTATTGTACAAGGAAACTGAAAGCACACTAACATATGTTCAGATTTACTGTAGTTTCTCTATTGCTTCTTCCTCGTTTCTATAAATGTGACTTGGAGCGCTTTCAAACGAAGTTTGTTTTTCATAAAAAAGAGTGAGGATAATCTGTGTTTACCTTCTAATATATGTATCTGCTAAGGTTGTAGTTGAGACTGTTGGGATTAGCTAGTTACCCTTACGATCAGCCATATTTTCAGCTGATGTCTACTGTGTTCAGGATGTCGGAAAATACATATTCAGCTGATGGGAATTAGTTGATAGATTAAGCTCTTTGTTTCTAGAATAAAAATCTTAATTTTTTATTAGCTCATCATTTGTTTCTTTCAAAATTACTTCTTGTCTCATATTCACACATGACATTACAGTTAAAGATCAAGCACCAGTGAATATTTTAGCAGAAAAGAATAATTTCATGAATTATACAGTGACGCTGCCACTGTACTCTAAGTCAATCAATTTGTCTCACTTTAATATATTGTTTATTATGGCTGCTAATAGTCAAGACTGATAAACATGATACTAAATTTCAGGAATATGTTTGATGTTCCATGGTTTTTTGTTTTGTTGTGTTTTTAATTTTTTATTGGGGAATGTTGGGGAACAGTGTGTTTCTCCAGGGCCCATAAGCTCCAAGTCATTGTCCTTCTATCTAGTTGTGGAGGGTGCAGCTCAGCTCCAAGTCCAGTCGCCGTTTTCCATCTTAGTTGCAGGGGGCCCAGCCCACCATCCCATGTGGGAATTGAACTGATAACTTTGTTGTTGAGAGCTCACGCTCTAACCAACTGAGCCATCCGGCCGCCCCTCCATGGTTTGTTTTTCACTCATAGATCCCCAGACTTAGTCAAAGCTTTCTTGGGCTGATACATTTAATCAAGTCATAAGGCTTTATTTAATAATTAAAAAGGATTATTTTCACAATGAAAATCAAGATGAATTAATAATTTAATGTTCTAATTGTCTTTTCGTACTTTGAATATAAACAGACTTTAACCAATTTCATACATAGATTCATCATTCTTCAGAACCTGTACGGTTATGTTTGTAATGATCGTTTTCCGGTGAATTTAAGGAACTGTTCAGTAGCACATGGATAGAATTGGGAAGGCCCCGGACGAGGCTTCCCTTCCCCCCAGGTCACTTAGACGTGGCCTGCATGTGACAGCTGAGCCATGGCCAAGCTCCTCCACCCTGGCAATCTGGGCCTCACTACTCACCGCATTGTCATTCTTGGAAGCCCATGGCGACCCAGACACCATCAGGGTTTCTATGATCGCCCACTTTGTCCCACAGAGACACTTAGACACTCATGGATTTCTTCATGTTTCTCACTAAGAAAAAACAAATTCCAGTGAGACTTCCACAGAATATTTAGGACTAAGACATGCTTTGCCAAGTTTTAACATCAGAATGATCTATGTGGGGAGGGGAAATAATAAAATCTTCAGATAATCACAGTGATGGGTTTGTGTTCTCCCCAGTGGCCATATGGCAGTTAAAAGCAGTTAACATAACTCAGCTGCCTCTCTCGCTGGGAAAACAGAAGACAAGTGAGCAGCACTCGGTGGCAGGCACTTGTCTTAAATAAGAGCCAAGCAGAACCACAGTAGCAGCCGGAGGATGTCCAGCTGTCGGTAGATTTTATGAATTCTATAAAGGGAGAGCAATTGCAAGGAGACCTGTCCTTCAGCTCCCCTACCTGCTTACTTCTTGCTATTAAAATAAATCTGAGAGCCTTCAGGACTGTGAGTCCACAGTACAGATCTGTCCTGGCCAACTTATTGACAATTAAGCCAAGGAAAGTCATTCCAATAAAATAAGAAAGTAGGACTCACAAAATCAGTATATAATTGTCAGTGGGATAATAATACTTCATACCAGATATGTCATCTGGAGATGACTATTTTGTGTGCTTGATATATTTTAATCTGTTACACACTTGTAGGCTTGAACACAAATCTCTATGTTAATAATACCATATATTATCAGTTACCAAATTCTCTAGACAAAAACTTACCTTTCAGGGTTCTTTCACAGGTTCTGATGCAAATTACCAGGTGGTAATAATAAGCTTAGCAGCTTAGAAAGAATGTGAGAATGATGGGGTGTATGCATCTTAAAATACTTGTTTTATTTTGTCATTGTCCTTATTGATTTTAAGAATCACTATAGAAACAATAACATATTTCTTCCATTTTTGACACCGAATTATAATTTACTGTTTCACAAAAATGTAAATACATGTTTTATTAGCCCATCTATGAACGCTTTATGCCAGAATTTGACAATTCATATTCCAAGGGAATAGTCCGAGGATCAAAGTGAAAATAGTTTTGATTAATTAAGAAAAAAATATTAGTCTCTGAATCTAAAGTTTACTTGCTGTTGAGATTCTGGCTTCAGATACTGTACAGCATTCCTCACAGTTCAGTTTATTTTTGGAACTTTTTAAATATGAATTTTATTTATAACCAATAAGTATCCAAATAAAAAATTATTATTCATCCTCCATACTCACTTTTGGCGTATCACTTATGAAACTTGGCATGACACTTTGGGGCATAAATCAGATGAAAGAAGACAGAAAGATAATATGAAAATACCAGTGGTCTCACTACCTTGTCATGGTTGTACCCTTCCCAGATGTCTGCTAGTAGGTCAGGTCTGTATATCGAGGGAATTGAGGTGCCATCCATCCATACTTCGTACCTCATAAGGATCAGGACCTTTAGCTCAACTGTCTGAATATTATGATACTTTCCTTCCACCGTGTTGAGTGAAATCAAGCATCTTTTAATGTTAATTTCTAGTTACTGAAGTTGTAATATTGGGCCATGAAGACAACATTTCTTCTCATTTGACTTTTAAATCTATTAAGCACAAACCGAAATAAAATTTAAAAAAGACTACTAGCAGTCAGTAGCACATTTATGTGTCCTGATAACTTTTGGGTCAGTCCATTGAAATCGGACTGTTTAATATTCTAAATCTAACATGTGATAGTATATATATTTTAAAGATATTTAGCTTGAAAAATGGCTTTAGAAGTGCCTCTACAGAATGGAATATCCTCATTTGTTGTTTCCCCATTGAACTAATTCTAGAGTTTCCTACAGCTTTAAAAATCAATAATAAAATACCAGTCTTGTTTAGTGATAGAAAAATCATATGTGAAGAAAATCTCACTTAGGCTGAAAAGTGAAATTAAGGGAAGCTCTATAGGTCACATGTCTTAAGTGCCACATAACCCAGAGTTCTGTTGTTGTTCTTAAGAATCACTATAGAAACAGTAACATGGTATTTGTTCTATTTTGACATAAAATACACCAAATTATAATTTACGGTTTCACAAAAATGTAAATATGTGTTGTATTAGCCCATCTATGAACCTTTATACTAGTATGAATTTGACAATTCATACTTCAAGGGAATTTCAAAAGGAAAGGGCAAAATTCATACAGACATTTAGGTGTACACATTTGACCCAGTGGCACATATAAATAAATTGCATGGTTCACAAATGCTGAAAATTCAAACTTCCTTTACTGTTAATAGGACTAATCCTCTCCCTCCACACACCTCCTCAAAAAGTTAATGCATTTTATAAAGTGTAATGTATTTTTCAGGATTAAAGGAAAGCCTCCTTAACTGGAAAACTAAGAATTTTTTCCTGTTAAAAATGTACATAAGTACATATCATTTTATCTTTGTTGTAGGTTTTTCAAATAGTTAATTCTATGCAATTAGTAATATTTTGGAGAAAAGCTCATTCATCATCTGATAGTTATAAAATCAAAATTTTGGTCAGTTTGGTAATTCTACTTTGAATAGCACTACCCAAAGTCTCACATTTCATTTTCTTCCCAGAAATACACTAACAAGATGATTGACAATTTGAATCCACTAGTGGGTTGTCCAAGATCATTTTTGAAATGCCAACTGAGTATATGTACATATAGACATCCATCTGTACCTCTACACATATAATCCATAAATTACCTAAGCAGATTGTCTCTTCTTCCTCCAGAAAACCTATAGGGACTTCCGGTTGCAGGGTGTATTGGAAGGCACGCTGAACAGTAAGACCTATGATACTCTGCACAGACGGTTAACAGTAGAGGAGGCTACTGCCTCTGTTTCCGAAGGAGGAGGACTTCAGGGCATCACGATGAAAGACAGTGATGAAGAAGAAGAAGGCTGATAATGCGCAGCCCTGTAGAAGGAAGGAGGACCTTAACATTGTTTATTTTGTACCTTGTCCTGGTTAGTACATTGTTTGACCAAATAAAAATGCTTGTATTTCACTGTACATTTAAAAAAATAAAACTGGAAGCAGACATAAAGGGGAAAATGCCAAGTTTTGTTTTTTGGTGTTTGTTTTTTTGTTTGTTTTTAACAAGATCAGTCTCTTTTGTGTAGCTTGACCTAAAATGAGCTTGGCTTTGTTTGTGATTAGAATGTGAACTTTTTTTTTTTTTTGAGTTGATTTTTTTTTCTGTAATCACATCGAAGTAGCGTCCTGTGTGTGAATAGAGTATGTATTTCTCATACTACAATATTGTGAGAAGAAGCCACTTCTAATCACTGTGCCAGCTCTATCATACCCTTGCTAAAATGGTGTGTACTTGACAGTTTATCATTTATGTACAAGGTTTGTTTCATAGTTAATTTACCATTGTTGTGATATGTGTAAAATTTTAGCCTTGGTTCTTAGTACTCTGAAATGGTCTACTAGTGTATTGCTGGGCTTAAAGGACCGCTAAACCCAAACATGGACTAGATTATCTAATGGGCTTGTGTCTTGTTCCATTCTGAACATCTTTCAAGTATAAAAAAATCCCAAAGTGTGGGTTACTAAGTGTGCTGCCATCAACATACTTTACTCTCCTACTTGTAATAGCTTCCAGGCAATAAAAGTCCATTTAGTCATAACCAGTTCTGTATTGATTAGACTTGTATAGATTAAATGCAGTAAAAAATGTTTGCAGTATTATAAACATTCCAACTATTTGGCTCTGTGCTTTCTTTTTATTTTTGTCTTGTTTACAATCAAATGAGTAAAAGATATTAACACAGCTTTGCACCTAGTAGGCTAAAGGAGTTACGACAGCATATTTCCATAGCAAAGGTTCACTACATCCTCATATATTGTGTATTATTAGTTATCATTAGCAATCAATGGTAACTAATAATGAGTAAGAAGAGGAATGTTAGTAATGTTAAGTAGTAATTGACATATTAAAGTTATTTCTTCCCCCAATGTATTTTCTTGCAACAACTTCGAAAGATGAATAATAGTATTATGCTTTAAATGTCTCTGTAGTTTTTATTTTTGTATTTTTTTTCCGAAACTATGTTGGCATACTAGGCTACTGCATTCATTCATAAATAATATTTAAATGAAGTAAGTTAATGCAAAATAAGTGGAGCTATGTCTGAATTTATGTAAACTTAAGTTCCAAAATTTTGGAAGTGAAACAACTCCTTGGATCTCCAAATTCATTCTCCCATTGGTGTCATAGGGGACCCAGACTCGCCCACAAAAATCTGCTTATTACATAGTTCTTATGTAATGTCATTTTGGCTCAATTTCTGGGTCCTAGAGGTAAGAGACCCTGTGATAAACATGAAAGGAGATTTCTTCCCCTTTCCTAGATCAGCGACTAGCTCTACTGCTCAGTATTTTTTAAAGGCAGTTTGTGTTGGAATGCTCTCCTTCCCTCTCTTCTGCACCCTCAGGCTCAGTACTGTCCTTTCTTCAAGCCCTCGGGTATCCTGTCCTGCTCCCCTAAACTCCCCAAGCTTGTCGCTCTCTGCACAGCTCAAATTGCTCTATGCTTGGAAATTACCCACCCTTCTTTTCCTTTAAATAAAATGTCAATTTCCTTGATACAGCTCATCTCAAGAGTAATTGACCCATTTTGTCCTAAAGTATGAATGACTTAACTGGCCCCTCTTAGCTGAGTGTGTGTGTGTGTGTGTGTGTGTGTGTGTGTGTGTGTGTGTGTGTAGCCAATAGAATACAGAAGTGAAAGGGAAAACATGTATTTCAGGGGAAACTACTTGGGATCAGCAGGAGGACCTTGCTGATGCCCTGACTTATTCAACCTGCCTCCCGGCCCTATTTGCTGGTCAACATCTTGGAGCTTCTCTTTAGATTTCGGTGTTCTCTGCCCCTTCCCTTCTACCCCAGATTTCTAAAAGCTCCAAAGGCAAGGAGAGGAGATGTTCACAGTTTTATGAGGACTAACTGGACTATCCTTTGAGCCACAAAATGATGTGTAAAGCGAAATTTATATAGTAACTCTGAAAAAAGAATGAAAAGTATTTGGTTTTGTGCCCAGAAATGCTCTTTAACGTAAGTGCAAATTGCTTGAAATGACTTAATAATTGTTCATTGGTGTGTGTAACTGTTAGGGTGAATGCCGAAACATCTGTCTATTAGGAGGAAGCCAAGTGCTGTTATTCTTTAAAAAGTGTTATTTAAAAAAAAAGAAATTTAATTGAACTCGTAACAAGTCTTGCAATGAATTAGTTTTGAAATGAAAATCATTTTTAACTCAAAAGAAATAGCTCTACTCTCCTAAATGGCTTTGGGGAAGGGCAAAAAAGTACATCCTTTGGACAGTTTGGTGAATGATGCTGGAGAAAATAGTACAGTTTAATGTCCAGCCGGGATGCGCGCGTTAAGTAACATGGCTAGAAGGAAAATTTATCCAAATATTTGTAGGAGAAAAATCATAATAATGCCTTTTCCCGGAAAGGGAAATAACAATGCAAACCTCTTGGCTCCAGCTGTGGGTCGTTCTTGCATTCACGGATTTTTCCACTTGAATTCCCTTTAGTTCTTGTTCATTGTCCCTCTCTCTGGAGAAGGGATTTCCTGTTACTTTTGCAATAAACCCCCGTGTAAATTGTCTCGGGGTTCCCACCCCGCCCCCGCAGGGTCAGAGCCGGACCTTGCACCGCCCTCCTTAGCCTGCGGCAACCAAGGAGGAGAGCGTCGGTGAGCCCTGCAAACTGCGCTTGAATGGGAAAGAGGTCACACAGCCATCGCCGCTCATGGAGCCCCGAAACCCCTGCTGCCGCGGCCTGTGCCACCCCCCAAAACCCGCCGGGACCCTAAGTCTGGGCGCAGGGTGCGCAGGCGCTCGTGGGATCCCCACGCCCCCGGGCGCAGCCCGGGCCTTCGCAGCCCCTTCCGCCACGCGTTTGGTAAATTGACCCGAGGGAGAGAGTAGAGCAAGAGCGTGGTGGTTCCTGTTTCTTACTCCAAAAACAGAAAATGGAAATTTCCCGGTCCGGGTCCCTAAAGGGAGGTGATATATATAGATCGAAGTTCCAGAGAGATGTTCACGCGCGGCTGGCGTGAAAGCAGCTACTCGCCCGCAGAGCAACCTAGTTGGTTCCGCACGCTCGGTGTCGCTCCCTCCAACCCCCACCGCCAGCCCACGGTTGGTTTTGTGCAGATTTGGAGGCCGGGTCTCGGGAGGTAGGGAGTTCGAGAGGACAGTGCTTATCCTGTCTTTACATTGAGTCGCCCTCCCACCCCAGGCCCGGGTCCTGTGCAGGGAGACGCCGTGCGGAATGGGTCTCCTTTCCCCTTCAAGTCTTGCCAGCTGGACCGCAGGAACCTTCGGGAAGGCCCGCGCGGTTCAGTTGGCCCCAGTACTTTGCGGAGACCTGGGCAGCCAGGCAGAGGTGAAGAGGGGCTGAGACCGCGCAGCAGCGACGTCCCCGAGGCGCACAGCAGGGCAGGTGCTCCCGGCAGGGAGCGCTGGCTGAGGCTTTCCCCCAACACTGGCTGCAGGATGGGTGCCCTTAAACTGCGATCTCTGTGAGGCTGAAGTAAGATACTTAAGGGCGCAGAGGCGGGTACGAGCTCTGAGCCTGGGTTCCAGAAGTCATGGGTGACAGTTTATCCGTGTCGATATGTGATTATTTTAAGGAAGAAGTGGGCACTGAGTATGAGCGTGTACCGAAAGCAGAGGAAGTGGGCAAAGAAGAACTCGATGTGTTTTCCAAACGAGGACGATCCCTGACTCAAATAACTACACAGACAAGGGTGCACGTGACACAACTTGGGGAACCACCGTAAAGAGCCAGGACCTCGGAGCCAGAAAAGCCTGGGTTTGAATCCTGATGGCCCTTCTTTCTTGTGTCTGAGCTGTTTGGCCTCTCTGTAAAGTGGCACTTAACAAGGAAGGTGGTTGCAAGGACTGGAGGCGTGTAACAAGTTGTGGCCATTAACTTTTTAAAACTAGGAATGGATTCAGAAGAAATTGTGGGAGGCCTGCCTCTGCCAACACGCGCCACCTCTCACAGACCATTCTTCCCGGAGTTGGCACAGAATCCTTCTAGGTCAGAGTCAGATCCGTGGCTTCAGCCCCGCCCGGGGCGTGTCGGTGGACTGGCTAAAATTGTCCAGTTCCGGGGTTACATATCCCGCCTGCCTAGTGGGAGGAGAGGAGGAGACGGGGAGGGGCAAGCCGCCTTCTATCTCCAGAAAGGGCCGGCATTGCTGAGAGCAGCCCCTGGAGATGCAGTTGGGAAGGGAGGCAGCTGAAGACCTGTCACTGGGTCCATCATAGACGGATGTCGACGAGGGCTCTGAAACCGGACGTGTATGTTCCGGGAGGTGCCAAACCACAAGCGAGGAATTCCAGGCCCCGGCCTGTGCCCAGTAGGTTGAATTCAAGAGAATTTCAGGGGCAAACTGGTGTTCGTTTTGATATTTTCCAAAGTTTAAGGAGGCCTAGAATGGAGCCCTGCGTCTCAAGACCAGAGATGCGCATACTCTGTGAGCGCCTGGAAAATGCGAAACAAACCCAAGAGAGCGTCAGAGGAGACTCCAACACGCCCCCCCCCCACTCGCCACCCCGCACCCGAAGGTGACCTCAGTTGCCACAGCAGAACCAAAACGCTTAGGGCTATACAGCCAGTCATGCCCCGAGTGCTGAACTGGCGGACAACACTAATAGCTTGGAGGCCCAGCGCCGTGCGGAGGGCGCGCCCACGCGTCACAACCCAGCATGTCCCTGGCGAGGGCAACGCCGGACCTGGTGGTGCTGGGGCCAAGCACGAGGCAGCCTTGAGGAGGCAAAAACATTATTGCGAAAGGAGGTGATATGGTGCCCTGCTTTGGGCTGAGACTAGAACTTTTTTTTTCTTTTTTTTTTTTTTTTTTTTTTAGACTGAGAGATGTTCCCCGTCTCCATCATTCCCTTACGGTAGCCTGCCTGCAACTTCTCATTTCCAGATCTAGGGAACAAGATTCCACCCCAGCCACCTACTCCAGAATACCATGAGGCCATTCATCTCCCTGTACTTTGCAACTTTACATTAAGGGTGGCTGTATTTGTGTGCTTATTTGTGGGCAATAAAACAGATTAGCAAATAAACATATTCTAGACTTGTCCTCGATTTCCTTCCAAATTGTCCATCCATAGAATCAGTAGGTCTCTGGTCAGAGAGGAAGTGAAGAGTTGATTTCAAACTCAAAAGCTATCAGGCAAAGTAGTTACTCTTTCCCAGGCCCTGGTGCAGGCTTGTTTATGGACCCCTTACACCCAGTATGTACCTTTACAAAAATTGAAAGTGAAATACTAAATTACTTCCCTTTCTGCTTTAAATCAATTCTGGTTTGCCTTTTAACACAACCTGCCTCTTGACACCCAACAAGTAACTACTCCCTGGGGTGTCATTGGCAGAAAGAAAACTTTAAATGCTGACGTTTGTTGTTTCAGGGATTTCCTTAAAATACCAAGCAAGCAAAACTAAGTGTTACTTTGGAAGGAGACTGTTGGTAGGGAGGTAGAAAAAGTTTCATTAAAGAGGGGCTACGTAGTAAAAGGTCAGAACTCAACAGAACTGGCTTTCAAAAAGTGGAAAGTGAAACATGAAAAGGCCAGGGTAGCAGCGGATTGTGACAAGGGAGGGCTTTTGTTAGGTCCTACCCACCCACCCCCTCCCCAAAGCTGGATAATAATTTTTAAAACACACTTCAAAGTTGCTGTATTGAAGTTCATTCATTGTCATTCATTCAAACTGCCCAGTTTTTTGTTACATTGTGTGATTGCTAGGTGAGTTCTTTCATGTCATTAGGATAGTCAATCAGAAAGTTGATTAATTTTAGAAATGCATAACTGCTTCTAAAGAGATGAAACCTACTTAAATCAAACTGGGATTTTTGAAAGGCTTTTGTGAAATGTTAATTCGTGAATCTACAGAAGAAAATGTTCCCTGGGGTATTCAGGACTGAATTGTGGGAGAGAAGGCCCCCAAGGATAAGGACAGTCATAGAAGTTGTAAAAAATAACTTAGCAAATGTGATTCTTTATGTGTATTTTAACATTTCCATGTAGATAACCAGAAATCAAATCACTGAGCAGAAGGATTGTTTTTAAATACAGTTGTCTGAAAAAATATTTATACCTTAACTTTTTAACAAGGTGACAGATAGCCTTTCATATGCAAAGTAGTTTTATTTTTAAATCTCTTTTCAATCTCAAAGCTTCCTGAGAATGAGGTGGGCTTTGATTTAGTCCCATTTTACAGAAAAACAATTCAAGACAAAGGGGAACTACCACAGTCTGTTCTGGTTAACAAGGAGTCCACTAGCTGTGTGGCCTCTGCGGCCTCGTGCACCCCGACTAGGGTCCCATGCAGGAAATTGGCTTCATTTATTCCAGCCATCCAAATGTCTGGGACAAATTGAGGGTAAGAGGACTTAGAAAGAACTTTCTTAGAAAGAAGGAAAGGTTGTTCTTGATTTCAACAGATAAGAATCCAGATTTAAAGGGGTGGAAAGGGACAGGGAGGAGGAAAGGGGATTGATTATGTTCTACCTTTTATGGGCAGCAGTGGGAGTCAGGTAGGGCCAGAATTCACTGCACACTTCAAAAAATGGACGTTTACTCCCCTTAAGGTCTTGCCCATACAGGTTTCATTTAAAGCTCTAAAAATTAATCTAAACAACTGCAAGCTAAGGATGGGTTAGATTGAATGTCAGAGAATATGGTCAATTTTGCACATGGGTTTTGCAGAGAAGAGGGAAATCAGAACAACAGTGAAATATATACGACGGAGAAGAAGCGCTTCCGTTTTGATGCCAGTGGTCACCACCCCCACAGCTAAACCAGAGGGGAGGGCTCCGTTGCTCACCCACTGCTGGACCTGGATGCACTTGGCGGATGCACGTCGGCCGTACTGCTGTGGCCCTCACGGATAATATAAGGGGACACTGGGGCCCCACAAAACTCCTCCCTTGACTTCCTCTTGCCTCGAGCTCCACAGAGAATCATTAAGAAAATACCACTAGCAGGGCTGCAGATTTTGAATTTACTAGTGGAATTTTAGTTCAAATGCGGGGGTGGGGAATCTAATCCTATAGGCAGCGACCGCAATCCCGTGTGTTTGGTAGCTGCCATGTTTCACTTTTGCATCTCATATTTGAGTTGGCCAGTTAGAGCCCGCTTGACAGAGATGTGTCTCTTTCAGTAGATGTGGCCTTCGCATATTTGGGGACATAATAAATTGCAATTGCCTATTAATATTAAAGGATAATGACTTTGCTTTTCAAATAAAACGTTGAGGTCAGTCAAATAAAGGGGGAACAAATTCTTTGGAAAATAAGGGACCCCCAATTGTTATCATCTCCGCCGCCTATTGAACACAGCATATCCTCTTAATTTTTAAAATTCCTTTTGCCCTTAGTAAGAAATCGAAATCAGCGTCATGAAAGCCAGTCCTCCGTTCTCTCCCTTTCTCTCCCTCTCTGTCTCTCAACAGTGGTGTGAAAGTTCAGTTATTCTCCGTCATGAGTAAAACGCTCTGGAAATCAACTAAAGTGCCAACACTGGGAACATATCCAGACCCATGGTGCGAAAATGGAGTATGTGGTGTTGAATTATTATTATTTTTGTCCTTTAAGTTTACAACTACGCTCTTATATTATGTAAATTTCTGAGAAGCTGTGAATCACAGGGTTAGGAAGAGGAGGTTTTTTTACCCCTTCCATTTTCAGCAGGACCCGACCCCATTCAAGTGTTTGAATGATTCACAGCCTCGTTGCTTCTTCCGGCTTTTTACCCAGAACCACCTTCCCTCCCCACCCTCCACGCAGCGGACCTGCTGGGTCGCAGGGTCGCCACCCCGGCCCCTGGAGCAGAGTTGGTGACCTCAGCCGGCCCGCCCCGTGAGGTCACCGCGGGCCGCGGTGCTCAGTTGCCGGCGTCCACACCGACGCCGGGCCCTGAACGCTTCACGGTGTTTCCTGTGCGCTCTTCCTCTGCGAGACCAATGGGAGACTGAGGTCGGACCCACTGTTGGTGGAATTCAAATAATTAACTGTACTTAAATAAAGAGGAGGTGGTGGGCAGAGAAAAAGGGAAATGACTTCCAAATGAATCCAAACTAAGAAAGCAATAATTTCACTTAACTTTGTAAAAGTTAGTAAGACTCCTTCAGGAGGGATCAAACCTCTTGGGATTTTCTGAGCGTGGATGTTAAAGCTCAACTTTTGAAACCTGTCTAGCGCCTGTAGAATCTGGTCTGACAAAGACAGAGGGAGGGAGAGGGGAATCACAGGGGGGCTGTCACCCTGCACACCCCCTCCAAGAAAAGGGGGCCAGGCAGTGGCTGAGCGGGTCCTCCCGTTCGGGACCCGCTGGAGGTGGGCGCGGGGTTATTGCTCTCGGTGGCCAACCATCCCATCTCCTCTTTGAGAAGGGAAGAACGGCTTGACAGGAAGAGCTCAGGGACAGGAATGAATGAACAAATTGGAGGCTGGGGCCAAGAGGGGAAGGTGGAAGGGAAGCGTCTGACAAGGGAGAATCCAGTTCGAGACCTCTCACTTTCCCCGGACCGTCAGGAAACGCCAACTAGTTAAGTTCCTAAGCACAGGCCAGACGTCTTGGAGGATTTGCAGGGGTCGGGGGTGGGCACCAAAATACAGTACACGACAATGGACATGGTTTTTGGAGGAGATGCTCAGAGGTGCCCCCTCCCCCGTTAAAAATTGGCTTAAGAAAATGTTTTCCGGAAAAACTCCAAGTGACAGGCAAAACTAATAAAAATATGCCAGTTCCTTCTTGGGCGTGCCCAGCGTCAAGCTTGTTTTCCTTCACCTGCCATCTAGATTAAATGACCCTTCAGTTACACCCTGAGTCGGCAAAGCAAGTCTATTAGCGAATGTTCTGTTCAAAAACTTTTCAAACAGGAGTTCTCAACCATCTGTTCCTTGGTCTTTAAACCCGATCCTGCACCCCCTCGCGTAACTCTTTGCAGTTTCCCCTCATTCTGGAAGCCTGAGGGAAGAGGGTGGGGCCGCAGGGGGATCCGCGGGGGTGCTGAGGAGAAGGGAGGGGCGCGATCCAGACCTCGGGGCCTGCAGGGGCACTGGCCGGCCCGAGGCCAGTGGTCAGAGGGACCGGGTGGGCGACAGCGCGGCGCTGGCGGACCCGGCAACCGTAGGCTTCGCCAGGGCCCGGGAGCCCGGCGGGATGCGCGCCACGCAGCGGGCGGGCGGGGAGGGCAGGCCGGCGGCTGGCTGCGGGAGTGCGCCCCAGCTCCTAGCCCCCTCCAAGTGGCTGGAGCCACCGCCCCGGGTCCCGCCAGGCAGTCTCACTGAGTCTGGTCGCCAAAGGCCTTGCCAACGTCATTTGAATTGTTTGGGACTCGTGAGCAAGGACCAATAAGTGCAGAGCCCGGCCGGGGAGAGTTGTCAAGTTCTCTGTTTCATTTCGGGCTTTGGTTAAAGGCTCTGCTCGCGGCATTGCTCTGTGAGGCGGGGCGCCTCAGCTCCCTCAAAGGGAACACGGTTCCCCTCGGAGGCCAGGGCCAGGACAGCTGAGGCCGCAGCGGAATGGAGGCCCAGGTGGCCGTGGGCGACGGGTCCGCGCGGGGCGCTCCCCGGCGGGAACGACCGACTGCCGGGGTCCAGGAGGTAACAGAATTCATAAACGGCTCTCAGATTTCTTCTCAAGGATTTTAATTTACCTCTATTGCTTCTCCATTTTTTTAAAAGCTCGTTTTTTTGTTCTATGTTATTTGAATCTCTGACTTTTATTTCATGGGAAATAAGGAAGAAAGGTTGAAAATAACATTAAAACTGCTCTAAACCTCAGAGCAGTAGTATCAAGGTAGTATCAAGGGAAGAGTCGCGCTGTGTGTTGAATATTGTTTTTATTTTGACCATCAAACGAGTTTTAAAAATTATCTGGGGATTGCCACAAAAACGCCCATCAGTCGATTGCTCTACGCAGCTATCAGGATAGGGCAAGAGAGCATATTTACGGTATTGTCTTCTAATAGTTCACTTCCCAGGTTTCAATGACACCGCTGTAAATTGCAAGCAAAACTTTGCTGTTTTTCTCTTGCTTGACTTCTAGGCAGCTCCTTAAATAAGTTGGAGAAATTGGGTTGCTTGTTTATAAACTTCTTTTTCCATCAGTCCAGCCCTGAGTCCAAGCCTGGCAGTCTGGAGGGAACACACCTTACAGGCCTGTGGGAACGGGGGTGAGAAAAATCCCAGCGTTAGTGGAGGGGCAGAAACAAACCCAAGGCAGGTTTTCTGTGTCTGTAAGGCCTGCTGGCTCATTAACAGGTCTCACCTTTGGGGCTCATCATTTACTTTTACAAACGGGTTTAATATATAACGTTGTTTGGACAAGAATGATTTCTCTTGGTTTAAATGAAATCCTAATGTGTAAGAAATAGTAACAACAAAGGTCTAGAAACAAACAACAAACCACTCTCCTACCTATCCTTCCCCAAAAGAAAAGAGGACTCTGAATTAACTGGGTCCCTCCTATATTCCTGACTTGTGATACTGCCCTTCACATGCTATCCAAAATTAGCAAGACTTCTTTATTTGCTACCACACTTACTAAAAATACAATAGTAGCCTTCAATCAGAACTAGTTACCCATGTGTTTGTTAAATGCTGGAAAGTTAGTTCTCACTGTGTATTCATTAACTAATACCCAACAAGACTCTTTCCTTGAACCTTGCAGTTCCATCCTATTTGTGTCCCATTCCATCACCCCACTTCCATCACACACCACCAGAAATAACAAAAGACCAGTCAAAGACTGAGCAAAACTATAGAAAAATTTAGGACTGTTTTCCTCCCCTAAAAGGAAAAAGGTGCATTGCCTTTGTTGCTATTTATTAAGCAAGAAAAAGTGTGGATGAATCTGAACGCCTCAGAATAATAATCTTCTCTCCTTCCTTTAGCTCCAAGTAACTAATAAGAAGCAAAGAGAAAGCAGACTGTTGTTTGTGATGAAGAGATGGGGGGTCTTGCATGTTGGAAAGGCCTGAAAACCCTGAAAACATGACCATGGATGGATTAATGTACTTGGCAGAAGGTTGGATAAGTTATAACATTCCCCGATCCATTTTTAATTTTTTTTAAAAAAATTCAACAGTATTTTGTGACTTATTAAGGAAGAAGAGATTAAAGATTATGGGTTATTTGGTAATTGGTGGCTCTATTATATTGCCTTTTAAATCAGATTGAAATAATCTTCACCAGAAATTGCATTTACTAGTGACTGGGATGTAAATACAAAGCCTGTGAAAATTATTCAAATTCTTCAAGAACACAATAATATCAAGAAGACAGTTTAGGGAGCACTGAAATAAAAATTAGATGCCCTAGAAAAAAGAACTTTAAATTAGATTAGAGGAGTAGAGATTTTTTAAAATTTTCTCCGAAGGTCTTAACTCAGAGTTTATGTACTCTCTTTGTATCAAGGACTGCTCTGCTTCTCTCAGAACGTCTTATGCAGGATAAAGCAAACACTTAAAAGTCGCCTGCCACATTGATTTTTAAGTAGGTAGTGGGGCAAATAAATACTGTCTTTCCCAGTTGGAAAGGGGAGGGACGCTTAATCATCAGTTCTGACGAAAAAGGGGGGTATTATAGGATTCTGCAAGAAAAGCCACAGAAACTAGAACTGAGTCTCTTTTGTCATGAACAAAACAAACAAGGCTTCCTTACATTCTTTGGATAAACAATTTTTTAAGTGTTGAAAAGTTTTAGGAGTTTGTAATTTTTCCAAATATGCTCTGCTTTTATTGTTGGGGTTTTTGTTGTTGTTATTTTTCAAATGTGTTTGGAAAAAAATACAGAATAAATTGACAATCAGATGGAGGCCTTCCTAAACACATTTTGTATTGTGTTTACGACAATCCTTATTTATATAGAGACAGCTTTAAAAATTAACACATTTTAGGTTAGGTTATGAGTGAAAAATGCTCATTAACAAATGTTGGAATATCAGCACCTGGATTTATAAAGCAACTCTAAAGTCTTCAGGATTAGGAAGCTCACGTCTGTTTTAAAGGAAGTGAATACCTGCTACTTTGCGGTATTTGTTACTCACAAGACACCATACTCTCAAACACTTGTCAAAAAGGCAAATCGCGAAAAGACCGGTGAACAGCAAACTGCTGAAATATTAACTCTACAAAATATGCATACCCCTTAGGCAATAATTTTCCTTTTTAGTTCACTGTCCACCGAAGGAGAAATTTACCGAGGTCAAATCAAGACTCTTGCGTTAAGAAGGGAGTGGGGGAGGGAGAAAAGGGGAGAGGGACGGACACACGACAAACGTAAAACAAACTGGTGGCATTCAGTCAAAAAGGCTGGTAACACTCCGGAAGCGGATGAATTGTACAAGTCAGCTGGGTGCTCCAAAGCTTTCCAGAGCCAGGCTGTTTTCGTGCTTCTGTGCTTTTTTCTTTAAACCTGGCCTTATGTTGCAGGAGTGCAATAGGAGGGGAACTTTTCGATGTTGGGAAGCTGCAGGTAGGAAAGGAAACCCGATCCGTCCCAAAAGGCAGCAATTAAAGTCTTAACCGAGACCCATCTGTCGTGGGACGCCATCCCCCCGCCCCTTCCCCTAGCAAAGCTGTCCGGCGTTCTTTGTCTGATCAGGAGAGGAGGAGACAGGTTCTGTGGCCCCAACTACAAACGGAAAGAAAATTTGCAGCCCGGTCGTACCCTAGCTGTTGGCGTTCCGGCCGAGATCTGCCCCTAAGTGCCGTCGCGGATGTAGGGCCTCTTCCCAGATTCGGCTCGTGTGCTCTGCGCTCCGCCTCTTTCTGCACTTCTCTACCGCTGCTCGTCTTCCCAGCTCGAAGCCACCCCGAGACTGGACACGAGGCACTTCCAGGCCTAGTTACTAAGGCCAGTCGCATCCAGACCTTTCCCCAACCTGGCCCTTCGGCCGCTTTCAGCTTCCAATAGGACTCACGTCTCCTTCCCCATTTCCTCGGCAATTGGGTTTCTCCATTACCCATCCAGCTGCTCTGCTTTGGCCTTGGGCATTCGGTCCAGCCCTGGCTCTCTCCGTGTCCACCCCTCTCGGGTCTCCGGACGGGGACAAGGCAAGCCCTCACAAAAAGCCGGAGTGAGTGGCCCGTGGCAAGTGCTGTGCAATGAGGCAGGGAGGAGGGAATATTTTGAAGTCAATTTCCTCCTTTTGGGGTACAACTTCGCATTTTGGGGTGGAATTGGTCAGGGGCTCAACAATCCCGGGGCTTGTAGCCGGCTTGCATCCAGCCTCCCTCTGCCGAGCCTTTCCAGGGCTCGCTCCTGCAGGAAGAGGACGCCCACACCCGCTTGGCCGGATGTCTGGCACCTGCCACCACACGTTCTACACGCACCCACTCGGAGGTAACTCACCCGGTAGATGCTACCCTGGGCTGCTGCGGGCGGCCACTCACAGGGTGGCCCTAGCTGGCACCTCTACGCTCTTCTTCCGTCTGCATGCACTGGTTCGCAGCCGCCGAGTTCTCCCTGCGCAGCCGCCAGTTCCCTGCCAAGTCCCGCACACCTTGGCTCCGCAAGGTCGCGGGCTTGCAAGGGGGAGTGACCCGAGGGGCGCGCGCCGCTGCTCCCGGCGCGCCCGCCTAGGTGGCGAGAACTCGCGCAGCCGGAGTCACAGCCACCGGAGTCTTCCAGGAACACTCCCTAACTCTACCGCTCCTCCCTGGGAGTTTTGGCGGAGGCACCACACACGGAGGGAGCCTGGATGGGGGGCGTTCCAGGAGCTTGATTTCCAAGAGCTCTGGGAGGCGGAAGCGTGGCTGTGGCCAGGATTCGCGGGCTGGCCATTCGCGGTGCTTGCCGCCGGGCGGTGTACACACATCCTAGCTGCAGCCTCCGCCGCTTTGAGTAGACGTGCGGACACCCGCAGTCGGGAGGTTGGGGGAGGGAACCAATAAGTTGTTTCCCTTTTCCGCTCTACATTCAGAACTTAAAATGCTGCGAGAGAGCCCTAGTGAGCGCAGGTACTTAAAGAAATACTCTTTCCGGGGCTCTCAATGGAAACGCACAAAAGCGCGCGCGTGTGTGTTTGTGTGTAGCGGGGGTGGGGTCCGGCTAAGGTTGAGGTTTCTTTTGGTGTGACACCCGCTTACTCCTTGCAGCTCCTCAACTTTGTGGATGGAGCGTATGTCACATCCTCGAATTTACAAAACCACAAACACAGAACAAGCCTCCCAAGGCCTTTAATTCTCAGGGGCGTTTGGGGAGGCCAGTTACCTGCTGGCGTCTTCCACCTCGTCCAGACTCAGTTCGGGGCGCAAGGACTCCCGGATGCCGGGAGCACTCCGCCCCCGGCCCTAGAGGATGCAAGAGAGCTTCATAGGAGGCAGTGTGGCTCAGACCCCGCCAGCTCCGGCCCGCGGAATCGTGCCGGGAAAGCTGGGATTTCGCTGCCGCAGACATCCTGGCGGTGGCTTTCTGGAGCCTGGCGTTTGATAAATATAGCCTGGCGTTTGCCCCTGAATTAGACTTCGTTTCCTTATTTAGCCTTTCCACAATGATTTTAGATGATGTCACTTAGAGCTAAACGAGAAAATTGATCTCAGATTTGCTTGGCCTCTAAAGCCTGGTTAAGCAGATTGAGAATTAAAAAGACAGAGGAAAAAGCAAAGGGGTGGGGGTAGGGGTGGAAGGGAGCGACTTGTGCGCCCGAGAGTGTGTGCGCGGAGGGGAGGGCGCGCGGCGCTGCGGAGAGCGCCCCCGCCTCCTCTGGGCGGGGGAACCTCGCTCACCAATGAAAAGTAGTTACTGACTGCAGAGAAAAAAAAAGTTTTCCTGTTGACTGTTGGAAGCGAATTGAGCAATTATCTAGTTTACCTTCTCCTCTTGGAAGTTAACGATTGGCGAGATCTTGGCTGCGTTATTGACACAACACTTGCTATTGATAGAAATAAGTAGTGATTGTCCCCGAGTCATTGGTGCGCCAAGAACTCTGCGATGGGCTGGCAGGAGTCCATTGGGCTGGGCAGGCAGGTTCGGCTGGTGATGCAGGGGAGGAGGTGGAGGAGGAGGCTGGCGGTGATGGTGCCCGTCCCCCTCTCCACAGGTCTCTGAGAAGCAGGGAACAAGGCATCGACAGCGTAGCTCGGCCCCGGCTGACGGACGCTGGCGACTCAGACATGGACAGTAGCTGCCACAACGCGACTGCCAAAATGTTAGCGACTGCTCCGGCCCGGGGCAACGTGATGAGCACCTCCAAACCCTTGGCCTTCTCCATCGAACGGATCATGGCGCGCACCCCCGAGCCCAAGGCCCTGCCGGTTCCCCATTTTCTGCAGGGAGCCGTGCCCAAGGGGGACTCCAAGCACTCTGTGCATCTTAACTCGTCGATCCCCTGCATGATCCCGTTCGTGCCTGTGGCGTACGACACGAGCCCCAAGGCAGGAATGACAGGCTCCGAGCCGCGGAAGGCGAGTCTGGAGGCTCCCGCGGCACCAGCAGCGGTGCCCGCAGCGCCTGCCTTCAGCTGCAGCGACCTCCTTAACTGCGCCCTGAGTCTCAAGGGCGACCTGGCCCGCGACGCGCTGCCGCTGCAGCAGTACAAGCTGGTAAGGCCGCGTGTGGTCAACCACTCTTCCTTCCACGCCATGGGAGCCCTGTGCTACCTGAATCGAGGTGATGGCCCGTGTCACCCGGCGGCCGGCGTTAACATCCACCCGGTGGCCTCTTACTTCCTCAGTTCCCCTTTGCACCCGCAGCCCAAAACGTATTTAGCCGAAAGGAATAAACTGGTGGTCCCGGCAGTGGAGAAGTACCCCTCGGGAGTAGCTTTCAAAGACTTGTCCCAGGTTCAGTTGCAGCATTACATGAAAGAGAGCGCCCAGCTTCTGTCGGAAAAAATCGGGTTCAAAACTTCTGACTTCAGCCGAGGCTCTCCTAATACGAAGCCCAAAGTTTTCACTTGCGAAGTGTGTGGAAAGGCAAGTACTAAGAAGAAAGGAGGTCTTCCTCTTTCCCTCTTTCCCTCCCTCCCTTCCTCCCTTCTTCATTCTTTCCTTCTTTCCTCCCTCCCTTTTTTCCTTCATTCCTTCCTTTTTATTTTATTTTATTTTGTGATTATTTGTATGCATTTGTTGTAAGGTTATCTCCTCCCTTTGCCCGGTTTGATTTCTAAGTGCTCGTTGGGCTAACTGTTCTGCGTGTGTTTACCTTGAAGGTCTTCAATGCGCACTATAATTTAACCCGTCACATGCCGGTGCATACAGGAGCCAGACCCTTCGTTTGCAAAGTGTGTGGAAAGGGCTTCCGGCAAGCTAGCACCCTGTGCAGGCACAAGATCATTCACACCCAGGTGTGTTCCTCTGTCTCGCTTTCACCTGGTTTGCTTCGGAACGGTTGGTAGAAAAATGGCTAATAAACTCTTATTCTTTAGCGTAAGTTTTGTTTAAAACGTGCTGGCTGAACACCGCGACATGCCACGTATTGTTTGCCTTTGTTCTGCTAAAAAGCATGAGAGAGAGCATTACTGTGTTTTTGAGTTCGCAGGATTCCATTTAATAGCAAAAGGCCTTAACGTCTCTGTTTTTCCTCCCTTCCGCTTAGGAAAAACCTCACAAATGTAACCAGTGTGGCAAAGCATTTAATAGAAGTTCCACTTTAAACACGCATACCCGAATACACGCAGGCTACAAGCCGTTTGTATGTGAATTCTGTGGCAAAGGATTTCATCAAAAAGGTATTGAACCAGGGAGGCGTTCTCCTTCACGGTAGTCTTACCGAAAACCCTAATCTTTCCCGGATATTTTAGAAAACAATTTTAAGAGTGCAGCTAGTTTCCTGGTGCATGTGTGGCCATCTCAACTTGCTACCCCAAAGTCTCATTAGTCTTAGAGAAAGGCAGCGCTCATATACCGAGGGGTATTTTTCTTAACCGCTTGTTTTTGTTTTGCATAATTGGATTAATAAATATGCACTAAAATGTGGAGGGACGGGCCTCATAGTTGAGGTTTAAAAATAAACTTGGGGAGAGAAGTGCAGGCATTCAGCTCAGCCCTGCACAGGCTGTCGGAGCTGTGGCAGCTCTTCCTCTTTGACACTTTGTCCTTCGACCCGCGCACTCCCCCCTTTTCAAGCTCTCTTTTCAGCTCCACTCCCTGTCATTTGTTTTAGGGAATTACAAAAACCACAAGTTGACCCACAGCGGGGAGAAGCAGTTCAAGTGCAATATCTGCAACAAGGCTTTCCACCAGGTTTACAACCTCACCTTCCATATGCACACCCACAACGACAAGAAGCCCTTCACCTGCCCCACGTGTGGTAAGGGCTTCTGCAGGAACTTTGACCTCAAGAAGCACGTCCGCAAGCTACACGACAGCAGCCTGGGGCTGGCCCGCACCGCTGCTGAGGAGCCAGGCACAGACCAGCCTCCTGCTCTGCAGCCGCCGCCGCCCATCGCGACGCTGCCACCCCCTGGGCCCCTGCAGCCTGGGCTCCATTCCAGTCACCAGTGATCAAGGCCAAAGTCCCTCCCCAGCCACAGCCCGAGTACCCACTACTGAGGCAGCGGCAGAATCGAGCTGGACCTCCCAATATGAGCTGGTCGCACAACCCAGGGCATGTTGGGTCGCATACGTTGGCGCCGACCAGAAGCCTCTGCGTTCCCCGGCCTTTCGCCTCTTGCATGCACCTGCTAAATGTATCTGTGTATTATATTCTATATAGGCACTAACAGTTATGAGAAAACTGGGGGGTTTTGTTTGTTCTCTTTTCTTTTCTTTTTCTTTTGATTTGGAAAGACTGTTCATCTCGGGCGGAGAGATGGTGTCTGTTTTGTTTTTTAAAACAAATTTCTGCTGTATTTATTGAGATCTGTATTATCCTACCCGGGAATGCTGCACCATTTTAATTTTATTATTGTATATATTTCCATTGTGTTCATTCTGCGGTTTCAAGACGCCTGCCGATTGTTTATTATCATTTCCTCTTTCCCTGAGGTAACAAAACGCGGTGTGTATGTTATATATACACGCATAGATGAGTGTACAGGCACATTCCACACTGGAGAGCACACACACGTACACACACATCAGATAAGGGTGGCTCATTATGGATGAACTTGGATTTTAGTTTTGATTCTTGCACGTGAAAATGGATTCATTGACTGTTGGAAATAAATATTTGGAACATGCTTATTTAATCAACAAACTTCAGGACTCTGTATATATTATTCAGCTAGAGATCACTGATTCTGACCCCTCGATCCTTCCTCCTTTTTAAAAAGTTCAACCCTGGGTTAATATCACCTAATGTTTGATCTGGGGGGAAAAAATCACCAAAAGCAAACAGGAGCCTCTCCAAATAGTTACAATTTTGGTAAAGTAATGAAATTGGATCAAGTTTAGAGACAGAAGATGTGGAGTTTTGTAACAGACGCAATCTGACATGTTTGTACTGCTCCGTGAAATGGGGACAACCTATCTAGGAGACGTGTGCAATGTACATCCCCACGTGCATTAAAGTCTTGCCTTGTGGAGGGGTCGCTATTGTTTGCATCCTGAAGGCATATACTGACTTGTATACGACTGGGCAAAGGACGCCTCCGTGTTTTTATGTGTGTTTATATGTTTATAGACCAATATACTTCCATTCAAGGAGGAAACATGGGTGAAAACCAAACTGTGGCGGGTGCCAGGTCCTTGAAAGGCTTCAAGTGTTAATCAGCATCTCCGCTGTGATCTCGGGCTCTGGTGTTTTCTAACTGCAAGTCTCTCCTGTTTTCTTGCCAAAACAGTGAAACAACTGCTAAAGACTTTAATTAAGAGGGGTAATTAGTTCAGATTTATCAAAGCCGGGTTGTTATACTATTAGCTGCTCAGTAGCAGCTGCCAGACAAGCTCACAGCCCAGCACAGCCACCCCGCTGCAGCGGGGCCACATCTGGGAGCGCGGCTGGGGGGAGCGGGCTGGAGGAGTCCCGCCTCGCCGCCCGCGGTCCCCGCGGCGAGGCCAGCCCAGGGGTGGGTCTCGGCCCCTCCCTCGGCCTCGTGCTCCCGCCGGGCCCCGCCGCAGCGGAAAATCCACAGCGTGTCCGCATCGCGAGCGCAGCAGGCCCGGGAGAACCCAAGGATTTCCTTTCCACTCCCGGGGCAGGGCGCCCAGACGATGGGAAGAGAGGTAGGTGGAATGAGTTTAAATGTGAGGTCCCGCCACACTTTTGTACGCCTTGCGGCGCTCAAGGAAATGGGCGCCGGGCCACGACCCGCGGGAAGGGCAGAGATGGTCAGGGGACACTGCAGGGTCGAGGCAGCAATTTCCTTAGCAACCAGAACCCGCATTTCGAGGCACGGAAGGATTCACCGCTATGGGTGCCGAGAGCCGATGACCCGAGGGGCTCCGGTGAGGCCCAAGAGGCAGGGAGGTGACAGCCCCCGCGGGGTGACCGCGGGCGAGTGGGTGAGCGGGACCCGCGGGACAGCCAAGCCAAGTGCCATCCCGGCACCCTTCGGGTTGGGGAAGCCGGGGACTCCCGGCCCCGAGTTGGACCGCAGCGTCCCTCAGAACTGGGTCGTCCCGCTTCCACGTGCAGGCGTCGGGTCTGGACTTCCCGGCTTTTGCCCCAGGACGCACGACCTTCGCCATCCATCGCCCTCGAGCCCTGTGGTTTTTTAAGTCCCAAGTCAGTAATCAGTAGATTGAATCCCTACATTTCTGTTTCCCTGACCTCCCTACATTCCACCTTTTCCTTTGCTGAGACCAGATCCGTGTTAGATTTGACTTCGGAAAGGTATGGATAGTTTTGGAATTCCGTACTTAAGTGGATTCCTAATCTGCTTGACTGGCAGACGTGCAGTCTCTCCCTGAATATTGCAGCGGACTGGAAAATCTTGTCCCAGCCCCTGGCCACATTCCCACACAGCTGCCCATGCCACAGGGGGAGTTTAGGGAAATGTCCCCTAGTTCATGGAGGTGGCTGAGTCGGATCTTGAAAACATGTGTTCTCTTAGAGTAAATGAAATGAGATCAGGGGTCATTATAAAGGGCAGAAAATGGCCTTTGTTTGTTGAACTTATTCTCAAGAATTATTTGAACTTCTTCTCAAAACCCCAGTATGTACTTCTTCCAGACTTTCCAGGTAGCAGTGGAAAAGAAAATGAACATTGTTGAGGAAAATTACTAAACCATAAAATACTCCCTGTTAGGAAGCCTTTCTAACACATGCCAGTGTGATTTGACTTATACTGAAGAAAGAAGTTTTCTATGGAAGGATAGAATTGATCAGTGGGGGAAGGAGAGAAAGAGAGAAAGGGAGAGAGAAAGAGAGAGAGAATCTGTTATTGTAATCTGGAATGACTTTGTATAGGTCTAATTTGAGAGAGTGTAACAGTTACAGAGAAGGCAGGCAAAAGGAAGCGATTGTCTATCTGAGGAGCCTGAAGTGGTGGTGATTAAGGAGGAGAAACTAAAAGGAAATTCTCTAAAATAAGCACTCAAGAGAATTATTTGTCAGGCAGCAAATTATCAATAAACTTTGATTTATGACAAAGCTGTTAGAGCTTACCAAACATCAAGGAGAAGCTCCTTGACGAAGAGGGATGCTTAGCTAATAGTCAGTGAAAGATCTTATAATTCTCTCCCCTCCAACAAATATTAAACGGTGATTTTTTTCTATCTAAAAGGTGATTTTTAACTATCTAATCTGTGCTTATATAAATGTTTATGTTTATTCATGAAACAGTTACCCTAAAACTATGAATAGCAAATTGGTCGATCCAGTCCACTTCCGTTTTACCAGAAGTTAGCCAGAAAATTCATGTAAGGTGGAGTAGCTAGTGTTCAGATTACCTGCAGAGGGAAATGGTTTATCTTCCACTCTCTCTGTTGGAAGTGACTTTTGGTAAAGAGGAAGGTAGCCTATAGGTCTACAGGGACCAGTTCTAGACATTCATGGACCTGGGGACTTATGTTTTGTTCAGTTCTGGAGATCAGAATATAGAACAGAATTGATAATGTAAACAGTTAATTCCTACCAATTTTATTTTAGCACAGAAACTTAATCCTGATTTCCAATAACTTCTTCCCAAAGGATATAGTTTGCTTAGACTTTCAAAATTTTAGTTGAAGAACAAGTTATTGTGCAAGATTAGCACTAAGGTGTCAACTTCTCAGTAGTAAATGAAAGCATTACTTCGGTGCCTCATCAAAACAGTTACTTGTTAGTGGAGTTTGAAGCTTAGTGAGTTCCTTATAGAACTCTGTTCCTTCCCAAATGTGGAAGAAATGAATCTACCAGGCACAATGGAGTCATAATTCCCAGACTCTGTGCACCTTGTTTGATACAGACTCTTTATATAAGTGGCAGTTAGCACCATCAGAAATCATCATTTGTTAGATGTGGAGACAACTCAAAGCATTGACTAAATCATAACTATAATAGGTATGATTTGTCTTTGAAAAGTAGTCATCCCAAAATATACAATATAAAATATAAATGATCTCAAGTTCGAAATTAGGGAAGAAACAAAAAAGTTTTCTTTATCACTTTATAAACCCTTGTAATGGGTAAATCTCTGTTAGACATGAAGTTTATAATTATAAGGGATCCCGACTCACTCTCTTACCAAACAGTGCATGCAAATTCAATACAAATTTAAACCTCAATGGGTAAAAATACGAAGTCGTTGACTAGGCCCCCCAAAAAATTTTGAACCAGATAAAACATTGTCTTTTTGTTATGTTTTTGCCAAAACCACAGATTATTTTCACACACAAAAAAATTCTATGTTTTTATTAGGTTAATTAAAAACCAAAAAATAAACCACATTTGTTAGTAGAAGATACCTTATTATGAATGTCATTGTTTCTAGAAATCAAGGCATATGTCCATTCAAGCGCCAGGGGAGACTGACTAAAAACAGATAAAGATAATATCAGTCAACACACTGGTCATTCGTGTGCTGTTGGTGGTGGAGCAGTTTCCACTTCAAGACAGCATACCAGGTTATCTCACTCCAGGCAATAGAAAAGAAGAAGAAGTCTGGTGTTTAAGTGACCTCGATAGAAAAATCTACCTCTGTTATTATATTTTTCTACATGTATTGTAACACGTTGCCCATAATAAACTTTGAGGAAAAGTCAAAATCCATCATGCACCTGAATGGGCGTGAAGTTATCACATATAGCCATGTACATTTTCTGTCCAAGTTTGAGGTGACATTGGTGTCAAACAAAATAATAAGTTGCTATTGGTCTTATGGAGATTAAGTTACTATATAAAGATGAAGTAAAACTCTGTCTATACAAGTCTCCAGGGCTAATATTTTGCTGTCAAACAAGCAAATGTTGCTCCTGGGTACCAAGGTGTGGGAGTGGGGAGAGAGAGCATCATGGATAAGTTCCTAACTGGAGCCAGAAATCTCTCACAAAGTGAAGCACAAATCTCCAGTTTGATTTAACGCTCTACTTCTTGATAACAATAATATAGTCTTTTTGTGTGTGTCAGAAATCTCAAACTTCAGACCAACGCAGAGCCTTCTAATCACAGTAACTAATATGGTGATGCCTTTTGATAACCCACCATAGAAATGTAATTTGTTAGTTAAATGCAAGCCAAATCTAGAGTAGGTGAACAGTTCCACAAATGTAAATTGTTTACACAAATCTCTGACTAAGATTTGCATTTCTAAAATTTCAGCAAACTACAAAGTTTGGAACAAACCTCTACAGGACTAACAACACAGTTTCTTTAACAAATAATAGTAAGGAGAGAAGAAGAGGAAGAAGAGAGCAAAAGAAGTGGAGATGAAATGGGGAGGGGGAAGGGAGAGGAAAGGAATGGAGCAGGGAAGGGAGAAGGAGGACTTGGCCAGGGGAAAAAAAAAATACCTATCACTTAAAAGCGATTTTCAAAACACAGTAATTAACTGCTACGTGTGAATCTCATTCCATCCCAATTCAATCAGATACACTATACAAATAAAAGTTATGTATGGCATCTAACTCTATTGGAAATTCGAATGCTGACTAGGTGTTTAATAAAATTAAGGAAATATATTTACTTTTTAAAAAGATTTTTATTAAAATATAGCTAACATCCAGTATTATATTAGTTTCAGGGATACATCATAGTTATTCAACAGTACCCACCTGGCACTATACATAGTTATTACCATTTTATTGATTATATTCCCATTTCTAAAGAAGTGATCACCATGATAAGTCCAGCAACCATCTGACAAGGTACCACGGTATCACAATATTATTGACTATATTCCCTATGCTGCATATTACATTCCCAAGACTTGATTTATACCTGAAACTTATTCCCCTTTATCTTCTCCTCTTTAAATTTTTTTCAATTACAGTGGAACATTTAATATTTTATATTAATTTCAAGTGTACAGCATAGTGATTAGACATTTATATAATTTACAAAGGGATCTCCCTGACTAGTACCCACCTGGCACCATACATAGTTATTGCCATATTATTGATTATAATCACAATGCTTTACTTTATATCCCATGACTATTTTATAACTACCAATTTGTGTTTCTTAATCCCTTCCCAGTTTTCACCCACCCCAACCCCCTTCCCCTCTGGCAACCACCAAAATATTCTCTGTATTTATGAGTTTGTTTCTGTTTCATTTGTTTGTTTATTTTGTTCTTTAGATTCCACTTATAAGTGAATTCATATGACATTCATCTTTCACTGTCTGACTTACTACACTCAGCACAATACCCTGTAGGTCCATCCATTTTGTTGCAGATGGCAAGATTTCACTTTTTTTTTTTCTTTTACAGCTGTCCATATTATATATGTACCACCTCCTCTTTATCCATTCATCCATTCAGGGACTCTCAGGTTGACTTCATATTTGGCTATTGTAAGTAATACTCCAATGAACATATAAATGCAAATGTCCCCACAAAGTAGTGTTTTGGGTTTCTTTGGATAAATACCCAGAAGTAGGATTACTAGGTCCTTTTTTGTCTCTTGTTATAGCCTTTGTTATAAAGTCTATTTTGTCTGGTATAAGTATCGCTACTCCAGCTGTTTTGTTTGTTTGTTTCCATTTTCATGAAATAATTTTTTCCATCCCTTTACTTTTAGTCTGTGTGTGTCTTACAATCTGAAGTAAGTCTCTTATAGGCAGCATATGTAAGGGTCTTGTTTTCTTATCCATTCAGCCACCCTATCTTTTTTGGGCGGGATATTAGGGAACAGTGTGTTTTTCCAGGGCCCATCAGCTCCAAGTCATTGTCCTTCAATCTAATTGTGGAGGGCGCAGCTCAGCTCCAAGTCCAGTTGCTGTTTTCAATCTTAGTTGCAGGGGGCACAGCCCACCATCCCATGTGGGAATTGAACCTCCAACCTTGTTGTTAAGAGCTCCTGCTCTAACCAACTGAGCCATCTGGTCGCCCCACCGACCTCTCAGCTGTAGCTCGTTGTCTTCAATCTAGTTGGGGAGGGTGCAGCTCACTGACCTGTGTGGGGATTGAACCAGCAACTCTGCTGCTAAGAGCTCGCACTCTAACCAACTGAGCCATCCAGTTGCCCTAAGCTACCCTATCTTTTGACTGAAGCATTTAATCCATTTACGTTGAAAGAAATTGTTAACAGGTATGTAGTTACTGCCATTTTATTGTTCATATTTTTTATTTTTTAGTTTTTTCATCTTAAAGAAGTTCCTCTAAGATTTTTTGTAATTCTGGTTTGATGGTGATGAACTTCTTTAGCTTTTTCTTGTCTGGGAAGCTCTTTATCTATCCTTCAATTCTAAATGATAGCTTTGCTGGGTAGAGTAATGTTCGTTGTGGTTCCTTGCTTTTCATCACTTTGAAGATTCCTGCCAATCCTGTCTGGCCTGCAAAGTTCCTGTTGAGAAATCAGCTCACAGTCTTAAGGGAGCTCCCTTGTAGTAACTAACTGCTTCTCTCTTGCTGCTTTTAAGATTTTCTCTTTAAACGTTGACATTTTAATTATTATGTGTCTTGGTGTGGGCCTATTTGGGTTCATCTCGTTTGGGTCCCTCTATGCTTTCTAGGCTTGTGTCTATTTCTTTGTTAGTTAAGGGAAGTTTTCCATCATTATTTCTTCAAATTGGTTTTCAATGCTTTGCTTTCTCTCTTCTCCTTCAGGTACCTCTTTAATGCAAATGTTGGTTCCCTGGATGTTGCCCCAGAGGCTCCTTAAACTCTCCTCATTTTTTTTTAATTCTTTCTCTTTTTGCTGTTCTGATTTGGTGTTTTCTGCTACCTTATCTTCTAAGTCACTGATACGATCATCTGCTCCATCTTATCTACTGTTGATTCCCTGTAATGTATTTTTCATTTCTGTTATTGTATTCTTTATTTCTGACTGGTTCTTTTTTATATTTTCTATCTCCATTTTTATGCTACTTATTTCTTTGCTGAAGTTCTCCCTGAGAGCATTCTTATAACCAGTGTTTGGAACTCTGTGTCTGGTAGATTTCTTTTCTTCATTTTGTTTCGTTCTTTTCTGGAGCTTTGTTCTGTTCTTTTATTCGTGACATGTTTCTTTGTCTCTCCATTTTGGCTGCCTCCCTGTGTTTGTTTCTATGTATTAGGTAGAGCTGCTCTGTGTCCTGGTCTTAGTAGAGTGACCTTATGTAGCGGGTGTCCTGTGGGGCTCAGTTGACCAGTCTTCCTGGTCACCTGAGTTGCGCATTCTGGGTATGTCCCTTTTATGGGTTGTGTGTGCCCTCCTGTTATACTTGGGCCTTGGCTGCTCTTTGCACATCAGTGAGAGGGATTGACCCTTGGGCTCACTGGTTGTGAGGACTGGCCATGACTACAGTGGAGGAGCTGTGGTGCAGGGGTGACCCTACAGAATAGGACCTGACTCAGCAGGGCTCTGGTGCCTGCCCAATCCATCCCTTGGGTATGTCATCCTTGGGGGCCGCTGGGTGATGCTCCAGCTTATTTCAAAGCTGACTACTGGGTGGGTCAGCTCCAGGGCCATCTGGGAGGGAACCTGCTGCAGGTCAAGCTTCAGCCTGTTCTCTATGCAGGGTCACCCAGCAGGAGCTGCAGAGCAATCCACAGATGGTCATCACCTGTGCCGTGCTTAGAAGTGATGAACCAAGCCATGAACCAAGGCCAGCTGCTGCTAGTGCCAGGCTTAGGGCTGCTCAGCCAGAGGTATGAGACACTCAAGCCAGATTCTGCTTGTCTGGGTTCCATGATCCTTTGAGAGACCCTAGGAAAGTCTACAGCACGAGCAAGCCTTTTTTATGAAAAAGCCACTGGAAGTAGCTTGGGTTTGTCCAAAAGTTGGGTTGGGCATGGTCTCAGAATTACCTGGGCATGGCTAATGAATGGTGTCAGCCAATTGATGCAGATAGGGCGGCCACCTGCATCTGCACGCTGGGAAAGGGAGAGGGCTCGACAAAGAAACAAGGGCTTCCACCAGCTCCTCCATCCCGGGGAAAGCTGCCCCTCCGGCCCTCATCCTGACAACTCAGTTCCCTGTATGTCGCTGGTGCCTCACCAGCTGCTGCCCCAGCACTGGAGCTCAGAGCCAGTGATTCTGTTGGTGAGCAAGTCCGTGTGTAGTCCTTTTAAGAGGAGCACCTGGGAGTACAGCTGGCCTCCTTCTCACTCAGCCATGTTGTCCACTGGTTTTCACAGCCAGAAATCATGGGCCTTCTCTCCCCAGCACTGAAACCCTGGGCTGGGGAGGGGCTAGAACCACAAGCTCCTACGGGGAGTGTTCCTGGGCATGATGTCTTCTTGACATCTCTGTCTTCTTGAAGAAAAGAATTCAGTCAAGAGACAGAGTTTGTGTAGCATGGGACAGTAAGAAGTTGATTAGTAAAAGCAAGTACACTCTGAGATATGGAGTGGGCTGATCCAAGAGAGGGAATCAGCCTCTCTTTACATCATGTGAGGGTTTTTATCTCTGTGGGTAGAACTGTCTCCCCCTCTCCCTTCCTGTTATTTTTCTGTTTCTCTGTGAGGTGTCCTGGCCTCTTCTTTGGTTCTCGAGGTTGCCTCTCAAAGCATAAACCTGTTAATTTCCCATGATTTATTTGAGAAACTCATTAAAAAATGGTCCTGAGAACCAGGATGTATATTCTGTTAAGCAGGATGGTTTCTCTCTCTCTAGCTTCTAACAACACATCCCTTTGATTTAAGGGCTGTGTCAGCCTGCTGTGCTAGTAAGGCATTGGTGCCCTAAGTGAGGGCAGCTGCAAAGGGTTTTGACCCAAGTAGGAGCTGCAACAAGGGGCTTTCTAACCAGGACTAGGTCTCTCCTTCTGCTCATTTCTGTCTGTCTGTCTATCTATCTATCTATCTATCTATCTATCTATCTATCTATCTATCTATCTACCTTATCAGGGGGACCTCAACAGCTGAGATATCCCTTCCATTTTTTAATGGTCACATGTGAGTGTGGGAGAAGCCTATTCCTTGTCTCTGCCCCCTACAAGTCTCTTGGTGGCTTCTTCTGTATATTCTTAGTTGTAAGGCTGCAGTTTGGCTAGACTTCAGGTGATTCTCAACGATGGCTGTTTTGTAGTTCAGTTGTAATTGATGTGGTCATGAGGGAAGGTAAACACAGCATTACCTACTCTGCCATCTTTACCAGATATTTTTACTTTACTATATTTACTTTCTAAGATGTGAAAAAAAGTATTGTTGTTTTGTTAAAAAATAGTTCTTTTAGAGCTATGTATTCAATTATTTAAGGATGAAATGATAAGATGTCTGAGATTTGCTTAATAATAATATAGGAGAAGGGAAGGGGGTATGGGTATAGATCAATAAGATTGGCCATGAATTGATACTTGTTGAAGCTGGGTGGTGGTAAACAAGATTGTGTTATACATCCTAAATACTTTTGATTAAATTTAAATTTTCGCATAGAAAGTTTTCAACAATCTTTTATGGTAAGTTGTACCATGTCATAAAATATTTCCCCCCAAACACTTTTAATCCTATCACCTTAAGGTTTTAATTGTATTTATTTACATTATTCTTTTAAGTCTGATTCCAGGCCTAATCTCATTACAATACCGAGCTTTAAAGCTTTTGTAGAAATGTTTAAAAATTAAAGTAAAATAAAATATGTAGAAAGATTTAAAGTGGGAAGATTAAGAAACATAAAAAGATACTTTCCAATAAGTGTCAGTTTACGATGTAAAGAAAGAGAACCAGTGGATCTGTTACTCTCCTGAGAAGCAGAGAAAGTTGAGAGAAAAATGCCAATGATAAAATTTATATTGGTTAGGCTATTTCAGGTGGAACATTTATATGCAAGGGTTTGTTGAAAAGCGATACATAAAAGAGAAGCTGCCTCAGTATTGTATAGTCACTCTAAGACCCAAGAAAATCTGAAGTAAAACTCAGTGTTCATTTATTTCACTGATTCATTCAAAGTGCAAGGCGCCAGCTTAGGTAGTGGGTAGCAATAGGAAATAGGACTCATATTATTTTATCTCCCTGGAATTTACAATGTAGCATGGAAAATAGAAGTCAACAGTGATGATAAGTTATTGATAAGCGTGAACAGAGTGGTATGTGTTCATATCACAAGAGTCATCTTTGGAATAGCCTGATATTCAGTGAACTACTTCTTTATTCACTTAGAGCGATGGTTTTCGATTCGGGGGTAGGGAGGCAATTTTTTCCTCAGAGGGTGTGGGGCAGAGCCCCAGAAAGCAGTTTCCAGGCTCTCAGCCTCACATAGACAGGTGCTGGCTCAGGTAGTAAATGGCCATCAACTGTGATTGCATGGCCATCAGCTGTGGCTAGTTGGCCGTCAGATGTAACCAGTGAGCCATTGGCCACTAATATAACTGCTGTGGCTACGCTAGCAGAAAGAGAAAGGATGGGGGCTAGCAAGAAGATGGCGGCTGGGCTGGCAAGTGTGGATGGTGGTTGGATGGCGGTTTGCGGACAGTGTGGATCCAGCCTCCAGTGAGAGTATAGTGCCGCTAGAGAGAATATAGTGGTATGACTCCCCTACCTATGGCTCCGTGGGTATTTCTTTTTGGCCTCACCATATCCTGTGTTCTTGGGTGGGGAGCGGGAGCAGAGACCACGCAGGTCACCCGGCACGACAAATGGCGCAGCGAGCAGGGTCTCCCGCATGACAGAGGGCATTTAGCAGTGTCTGGAGACAGTCTGGTTGTCACAACTGTGAAAGAGTAGAAACCAGGGATGCTTCTCAATATCCTTAAGACCCACAGGACAGTCCCCCACAACAAAGACTTATCTGTTCCAAGACGTCACTAATGCCAAGATTGAGAAAGTCTGACTTACAGGTTCTAATTCCTCAGACAAGTTCTGATGGGGTCAATTTGGTCTTTTCATCTGACTTACTCATTTGGGTACTGATTCATGGTCCACTCAATGGTGGCCCAGAATGTCAAATGTTTCTTATGCAGTGTGTGATGTGCTATTTAGCCTATTCTGTGAAATTTTTATTTCAGATATTATGTTTTTCAGTTCTAGACATCCATTGATTGTTCTTTTACAATATCCTTTTCTTTTCTGCTAAGATGCCCCATCTATTTACTCATTATGTCCAATATTTTCCTTTGAATTATCGAACAGTTTTATAATCGTTATTTTAAAGTCCTTGCCTGCTAACGCCAACATCTCTGTCATCTTTGAATATGTTTCTGTTGCTTATTTGTTTTCCAAGTTATATGTCACATGTTCTTGCTTCTTTGTGTGTCTATTAATTTTTTTTTTACTGTAACATGAGTACTATATTTTTGAGAGTCTAGATTTTTATATACTTTAAATAGTGATGAGTCTTTTTTAAAGCAGGCAGTGAATTGGCTAATGAATCAGCTTAATCCTGTTGGAGTTTGGGTTTAGCTTTGGTTAGAGCAGTCTGTAAGAGCCATAGTAAGATGTAGTTTTTCTGGGGTCTGAGTTGAATGTTTGGGTACTCAGCAAGTTCTCTCCACTCTTGCTGGTAAGAATTCCAACAGCTCCCAGCATTGGGTGAACTCTAAAATCTCTGTTTAGTTGAGTCCCTTAGTAGTTATGCTCTACCAGGCTTCATGGAATTTCTCCCTATGTATATATAGCTTAGTATTTGGCCGAAGACTCAAGGGGACCCCATGGGTATTTCTGGAACTCCCTTCTCTATACAGTTCATTCCTTTATTGTACCCTACCCTACAATTTCCAGCTTCTCTAGCAGCCCCACCCTCTGATATTTGCTTTCTCCACCCGCTGATGGTTGTTCACTGGACTCACTTCCCTGCACCTTACTTTGTAAAGTGCCTGCAGGCAGCAGAGTTTACCTTATAGATTTCCCTTCTCTCAAGGACTACAGTTCTGCACAGTCTCTTGTTTAATGCCTGAAACAGTTGCTTTGTACATTTTCCCCTAGTTTTATAATCCTTTGCAGTGGGAGGGTATCTCTGATACCCATTACTCCATTGTTGTTTCTTCCAAAACACTTGGTGCAGAATATGGGAACTGTTTACACAAAGAGCTGCAAAGAGGTACTTTTCCCCAGGAAGGGGCTGCGATGAGGCAGGAAACTGGATGGCTACGAACTCTATACAAAAAGTAAATAGCTTTTAATTCTATTTTAAATCTTCATTTTTGAAAGAGATTTAGCTCTTCGTTTTTAATCTTTCATATGTTGTTTAACTACGACTCAATATCTTGAACTGTCTGCCACATAGCAGGTGCTCAGTCATTGTTGGACTTTTACTAGATAATCAGCATGACTGTAATTGTTAATGGGAAGGTATGGAGCCAAGCAGATTTGGGAAGCAAGTAGTTAAATAACTCTTAATGATAATATGACATTTGTATATTGCCTTTCATTTTTAAAGCTTTTACCTATAAGATCTCATTTTATTCTCTACAAAACATTGTTAGTTAAGAAGACCAAATTTAACCAGCACCATTGTACAGATGATGATTTTGAAGCCTTCAGAGGTAAAGAGAGTTGCTCAAGGTCACCCCAGCTAGCAAAAAGTAGAAGCAACTAAATATATATATATATATATATATATATATATATATATATATTCAATTAAGCACAAATGTTTTATAGAATGAATTTAAAATATAGTATGAGAAGTCAAGTAAATTTCAAATATGTGGGGGCTGTTTCAGGCTTCTTCCCAGAACCATGAGACAAACCTTGTACTAAATGCTGTGGCAATAGAAATAAAATAAAGGGATATTGTCCATGCTTTGATGAATCCCAGTCATAATATATGTAATTAGAAATAACTAATCAATAATCAAAAGTATAGTGGAAAAGAAGTGAGATTCTCTTCAGAGGACGATCTAATGAAGTCTTGGAGTGGCAGAGATGATATTTGGAAAGACTTTCTTAAGGAAGTAATTTTAATAGGTGTATTTTACCCCTTTCAGTATCTTTCTTGTCTATAAGCCTGTCTCTTCCAACAAGAAATTTAAGTCTTAGGGAAGAGAGAAGAATACCATTCTAGAACAAAAAGATTATCATTTTACTTTGACCTTTTAGAATCCATAATGAGACAAGTCTTAAAATCTAGGCTTGTCAAGAAACAAATGATTCTTCTTAATTTCAAAAGCCATATTTGGTCCTGCTGGATATCTTGGGGGGGGGGGATTCCAAATTGTTAAAGACATAAAAGATGCAAATATAATTATTTCTATGACATTTACCTAACTGGCTTGTGCCAAAGATAAGTAGATCTTGGAGAATAACACTTGCATTATGAGACTTAAATGGGGGATGATTCCATTTACAGCTGCTGTCCCATTGATGGTGTCTTTTCTGGAAGGAATGAACATCCCTTGGGCCTGGCATACTGTTGTCTATCTACCAAGTGCTCCTTTCCTCTGTAATGATGAGTAAAGATGGCCTGAAGCCATTTCTTTTCACTTGGAAAGGACAGCAGTACACTTTCCCTGTCTTACCTCTGAGATCCACGATTTTTCATTTTCTCTGTACAATCTGAACTACAGGAAACGACAGTCTCACCTCACCATCCTCAGGAATTCATGTTGAAAAACTGTTGATTACATCATGCTAATTGACTCCATTGAGTAGAAAGTTGCAAGGCTTATATTAGATGCCTTGTTAAGGCGGAGGTGTGTCAGAAACTTAGCGATAAACCCAATGAAAATTAAGGCACCTCTCACTTCAGTGATGTTTTGGGGGCCCAGTGGCCTGGAGTATGTTGAGATAGCACCTCCAAAGTAAAAATGTTTCTGCATCTCACACCTCCTACTCTTCAGAAAATCACAATGCACGATGGTTTTTGATTGTGGAGGTAACATATACATCTTTAATGATTATCATCAATCTGCTGAATCAATTGCCTATTGTAAACTTACTTCTAGACTTACAGTGATGGGAGGTATAAATAAGTTTTGGAGGCAGATTTAACATGAAGCTTAAAAATTAGGGTGTTTCTCAGGACTTTCTAAGACCTGGAAAGTGGCCTAGCAGTATGAAAATTTATTTTGCGTGAAGAGGGCCTCAAAAATTCTATAAACTTCAGGTCTTATAATGCCTGAATCTGCCCAAGATCTATGGTTTAAGCTATTCTGAGGTGTAATTTCAGTTATTTGGAGTTAAAAGCATCTTAAAAAGTAAAAAAGAGAAAAAACATTTGTGTTCTTCAGTATCTTCTGACAAAAAATAAACTGCCCTTTTTCTGCTTCTTCCTCCTTCATCCAAGTTTATCTCAAAACTGGGAACACCTGCCAGACATCAGCATCATAGTATTTACTTCCTAAATCAGAAAGTAGGGCCTCCCAGAATTCCAGAGTGTCAGCCTCTCTCCTTAAGAAAATGATAGTGGCTCTGTGTACTAATCAGAATTTCTGAGGACAACTCACAAAACTCAATCTGTATATCTGCAACAGAAAAGGAATTTACTGAGTGGAAATCGTGTGGCTCACCATTTGGATCACAGAACTTTGAACTGAACTTGGACAAACAAGGTAAGGAATAGCCAAGATCCTGCCCAGGATGCTGCCAACACACCATTGCCGCTGGGTACCTAATTCCATCACAGCCATGGTTCCAAGTGCTAATAGGACAAAGAATCCTGGGCAGATATACCACACTGGCCTCTCAGAGAACAATGTTTGCATGTTTACTCCACTCATCTGCCTGAACTTCCCCAGATTGTAGATTCAAAGCTCCTTAAAAAACCTTCAAAAATTAGTTACAAAAGATCTTTTCTTTCTTGACCTACAGCAACATTCTATACAGGCTGGTAGAGTGGGTTGAAGAGTAGCATTTCAAGGAGGACCCCTGTGATGAAACACAATTTTTTTTTTTCCTACTTGTCTATCAGATGCCCTCATTTGATTTAGCAGGAAACACAGTCTGAAAAAGGTTTATTTAGGGACATTAAAATTTATTTTCTTTGTTCTGGGAAGAATTTAAAATAGGTTATTAAAAAACATAAATATAACAAGAAAATAAAGTTTAAAATTAAGAGGTGAGAAAATGAAAGCAGGAAAGATAAAATTAAGCCTGAATTGGGTTTAGTACATGAAACTATGCTACCAGATCTTGTTGGTTTATTGGCACTGAGATGTAAATTTTGTTTCATGCTTTTAGAAAGCAAATATGAAAAGGGAGAACTCCTCAGTGATGCGATTGACAGTACCTAGAATAGGAAGATTTTTCTGGAAAGAAGTAAAACTATACTGGCAGTGAGACACAGTAGAAATTTCCATGGTAGGTATTCATAGAGAAGATACTGAGAAGATGCAGGGAAGTTCATCATCAAAAATTTCCTTGCAAGCTCTTAAAAAATCCAGCTCTTAAAAATTGTTTCGTGTAGTTTTGCTCAGCCTGGGATACTGGCAAAATGTCAAAGTACAACTTAATAAAAACAATAGCTGAGCAGCCTAGCAGTTTGATTCAGAAATGTAATTCTCCATTTTTTATTTCTAAAAATAGAGATTCTGCAGATATAGTTAAATGGTATTTCAGGTACTTTTTCATGAGTATTGTGTTTCCCCTAATGGACATTTAAAAAAAAAAAAACTTTGAGCATCAGTGAGGTAAGGTAACATAATCTGTAATACATATTGCTAATTAAATCAATGAACAGTGTTTTAATAATCAATAATCAATTAAAATCCTATTATAAAACCTGAGGAATCAGATTAGGTAATGTGCTGGAATAGACTGATACACTACAATAGCGCACAGGCGGTCTGAGGGATATCTTTACATAGGCCAACATTCCTGTAAGATGTAATTTTGACTTTGCTCTTACCTACCATGAGTCATCAAAATCTGATTTTCTATATTATAGGGCAGAGCTGCAGTGAGTATAGCCTGGAGAAATTTTAAAGCTGTTGTAACCAAATACTCATCTCAACCATAAAAAAAAAATCTCAGATTATCCTGTGATACATAACACTGAGCAGTGTAACTTTACTCATTGGTGAACTTTCCAAGATACGCTGGTTGTAAATACATAGCCAAGTAGGACAGTAAACTTATTAGACTATTAGTCTGGGGGCTGTTCATCCTGAAATTGTAGTAAGTTACTGCAGTATAAGGGAGAGAAAACAAACCCTTATTTTGCACACCACCTGGCACCCAGCATTACCCTGGAGTCTGGATATGAACTTAATGGTTTGAGGAATCATGTAACTTGTCTTCAAACCAATTCCATAAATTTAAAACATGAAGAAAGGTCAGTAAAAGCCACAAACAATTTTCAAACAGATTTATTGAATTATAATTTAAATATCATACGAAACATCCATTTAAAGTGCATAATCTAGCTTTTAAATGTAAATAGACAGAGTTGTGCAATCATTAGTTAAATCTAAGTTAAAACATTTTTGTGACTACAAGAAGAACTCCCCGTCTCCCCACATACACACCATTAGTGGCCACTTCCTCCCACCCCCACTCCCAAGCCCCAGGATTCTCCGCCCGCTACACATGGGGTGGAGCTTCTACCCGACCAGTGGAGGTGGCATGGGGGAGGGGAGGGAAGGTCCTCTGGGGCCCTGGACTCTCTAGAGTCTCTGCAACCTGAGCCTGGGAGAAAAGGGTGAGAAATGCAGGCAGCTTGCACCTTCTAATGGGAAACTAGAACCTCAGACAGGGAGCTGGGAGGAGAGGTAGCCCATCTTCTTTACTGCACCTGCCTGCAACTGGACACCCAGGGTCTAAGTGTAGAGCTTCTGAGGGTTGGGTGATAAGGGAAGGGGCCATAGTTCAAATGCCACAGACTGTCACTATCATTACCAGGATTTAGTTGATTTTCTTGAATAAATGTTTCTCCATTTGCTGTATACCCTTAAGAACAGTTTTCAGAGACTTTAAATGATTATTTTTACATATATAATATACGTAAAATTTAATATATAATATAATCTTTTATATATATAGAATGTGCCAAAAATGTATACACATTTTAAGAAAGGAAAAAACTGTATTAAAATTGTAATACTCACTATATACCAATAACAAGATGAATACAAATTGTGTATATACCTTTTTTTGGCAGCCCCTGGTGTGTGTGTGTGTGTGTGTATGTGTATAATATATATGTATATAATATTATACATATATATTATATATAATGTTATGTATATATATATTATATATATGTCATATATATATAATATATATATATATTATATATAATGTTATGTATATATATATTATATTATTATATATATATATATATATATATATATAATTTTTACCAGTTAAATTGTTCTTCTGCTGGGGAGCAGGACTTTTGAACTCCTTACTCCCACTTTCTAGAAGTCCCAAAACATTTTTTTGTCATTCTTAAGAGATTTTACCCTGCGTCAAAGGTGAAATGATCGTACCTAAATCTTTTGCCACATCCTGTCTCATTTACAGTCTCCACAACGGTTTTCTCATGATAACATACCAAGTCCTTGACCACTTCCAGGATTTTGTTGTTGGTTCTGATGTATCATCACTCCTTCCTGCAGGGACTCTCCCCCCTCACCTCCTTAAATTTGACTTTTTGAATCTCAGATTAACTATTAAGTCCTTGAGGAATAACGTTTTTGTTGACTCACTAAGACTACATCAGCAAGTCCTCTGTGGTGTCCTAGCTTCTTATAATTTTCTTTCATAGCACTGGTCACAAAGTGTAATGGTAAATTTCTGCGATGATTTGATTAACTTCTCTACTATGCTGTAAGCTTCTGATGGCAACGTTAATGGGATAGTGTCTACTTTAGTGCTTATCACAGCACATACAACAAAAAATGTCGAATCAATGAGTGAATGAATTCATTCTATGTGGGGTGTGTGTGTGTGTGTGTATTACATAGGCAATTTAACTGGACTGCTTTTCAGAGATGTTAGCACTCGTACTCTCACCAGCATTGTGTGTAAATTCCCTTGCACCCTTTCCAGTATCATCTTCATACAGGTTGGGACAAAAATGACAGAGTAAGAAGTTTTTGAATCTGCTTTTCTTTTATTGATTATGAATTCGAATAGTTTTTGCATGTTCATTGACCACTTATGTATTCTTGTCATTGGTGCATTGTCTGTTCATGTCCCTTGTCCATTTTTTGAAGTCTCACTTTCAATAAATCTTCCAGCTTTTTGCTGCTGCTGGCCACTTGCTAGACTGCCTCTGCCAGAGGGCGGGACGCTAGTCTCAGACTTCCCTCTGCAGCCAGCTGTGATCTGTGATCCTTTCCCACAGTCCACTGAGCCAGTCTTATTTCAAACGGATGCTCTTCTGGTTAGTGAGGAATCAAGTCAGGGGCAGCTCATTCTTCCCTGGCAAGGTGTTTGTTTGTTTGTTTGTTTGTTTTGTGCTGCTGCCTCTTTCCATCTGCCTACCTCTACCCTATTTCCTGAAAATTCCAATTCCTGTCAGTCTCCTGCTTTCTGCATATTTGCATAGCTTTGGGTCTCTTAGTTTCTGTTGGAGTCTCTGGTTTCTGCTTCTCTTTCACTAAGCTCCAGCCTCTCATGGGTTCTGCCAGTTCTTTCTCCAGGCTTCTTGCTTTCTGTTCCTTGATTGGCTGCTGCCAACAACGCACTTGGACAGTAGCATTAGGAGGTCACCTGGTGGCATTTGGCCTTATGTCCAGAGCAGAGGAAGCCGTAAGCTCATCATGGCAGAGTGCCACAATGAATTGGACAAAAGGTCAGGTCACAAAATTGAGAGATCTTGAGGAAGTATAATCAAGGGGAGTATTTGGTTTAGCATTAGACTTGCTATCCAATTAATGAATGTCAGTAGAATCAATTCAATTAAAATAGTCCAGTATAGGCAAAGGGATAGAAATTTCTCTCATGATAATGGAGGGGGTTTTGGATTGCTTGCTGTAACCAGACCCTCTTTTATTTCCTTGATGTTGGCTTTCTGAATCGGTGATTGTTGAAAAACCAATGATTTGAAGCTCCCCTGTTGTGAAACTAGTTAGCACTGAATTCCTCTTTGGATGGTGCTCCTTAACTAGTCTTCCCTCTGATTAACAGTTACCTCAATCCCTTTTTCAATGCACACCCCTCTGAAGGACAAACTTTCAATTCTTCTTAGTTCTCACTTAACAGGGATTACCTCTGTGTCTGAAGTGCTCAGAAATCTTTTCTTCAAATTTATAACTGCCAGGGATCAGACCCTAAAGTACGCCAGGAAATTCTAGAGCAATATTACAGGTCATTTATCTGCAACTTCTATTGCTTTGGGGGAAATATTGGACAAATGTGTCATTCTTAATTTCTTTACAAAACTTATACTTGTAGACCATCTATTACTGCGGTAAGAACAGAGGGAAATAATAATTAGTGTCAAATGTGAGTTTTGCCTTCATTGAAATTACTGCTTAACATTTATTTATAGAAAGAAATGATAATGAAATGTATACTGTAATCTATTCTGTGATAGAATTATAACCAAAGGCTTTATTCACTCAGTAAATATTATTGAGTGCCTACCAAAGGTGGGAGATACTGCTGTGAATAATTAAGATAAAAGGTCTGTCTATAAGATTTATAGCTAAGGGAAAGGTTGCTTTATAATTAGAGAAATTAGGCAGATCTTCATTAAAGAGGTAGGTATCCAAGAGGCTCCTTAACGAACAGGTAACAGTTATCCATGTCCATCAATCCATCCATCCATGCAACCATCCATCCATCCATCCATCCATCCATCCATCCATCCATCCATCCATTCATCCATCCTTCTTTGATAGTATGAAGCCCCGTCAAAGAAGCCCAGATTTCAAAGTTGCAAAGGAACCAGGGCTGTGCTGGAGTAGACTGAGAATGTTCAGAAGGTGTATCTTGAATAGTACAGTGGTTAGCTGAGCACTGCTGATTTCTTCAGCGGGGTGTGATTTCCTGCCTCTGCTACATCAGCTAGTTTATTCTTTGAGGCCTGGATGGACCTGACTTTTGAAAGTATAAGGTTTGCAAAAGATAACTAGTGCTGGAGAGGATGTGGAGAAAGAAAACCCTTATGCACGATTGGTGGCAATGTAAATTGGTGCAGCCATTGTGCAAAACAGTATGGAGATTCCTCAAAAAGTTAAAAATAGAACTACCATATGATCCAGCAATCCCACTTCTGGGTATATATCCAAAGAAAGTGAAATCACTATCTCAAATCATACCTTAATAAAGCTGTAGAAAAAAAAAAGAAAGAAAGAAGACTCAGACTCATAGTTAATGAAGGCTATCACTGATGCTTTTGAGAAATAACCAGCTTTTCAGGGGTGGATGGACTATAGGAAGTCTTCAGTTTCAGACTCTCCAAAGCAGCCAAGTAGTTTCTCACCATTCTTCCATATGTGACACTGAACAACAGCGGGAACCTTCTTGGTGGGGAGGTAGGATAGAGAGAGTATAGTGGCTGACCCCCTTCAAGGGCTGCAGCAGAGCCTGCTTCAGAGCTCAGACTTCAGACCAATTAATCCTGCTCTCACCCCGCAATTCCCTGCCACACCCCAAATGCAGGCCCCCTGGGCCACTTTGCTCTTGCACCAAGTCACTGTCACCTTGCAAGCCATTCATCAATTCCATTGCTACTCTGTTCTGTACATTGCTCTGAGACCTCTTCCTCCACCTTTGCTATTCAGGTCAGGTCACTGTCATTCTCACGGTCTTGCCTCCTTCCCACACTTCACAGTGCGTGATGTCAGCCACCTGCTGGCCAGCATTTTCAGCGTCCGAATCTCCTTCTACTTATACTGCACCCTCACCTCCCACCTCCATCTTAAATCAATTCATATACCTGCTTTCTCTCTTACCTCACACAGGAGGCTAAAGTGCTGCTGGAGAAAACCACACAAATGAGGCGATATGTGCCACTATATCTATACCTGGTTTCAACCTTAGCTGGGGAGTTCCACCTCCCTGATGGCAGAGTATCTGCCTGAATTATTTGGAATTCTCCTGCGTGGGAGATTTGTCTTTTCTCCATTTAGTTATTTATTTATTTAATCATTTATTTTTATCAGTGTGGACACATGGGTTTTTATTTTGTGCTTCAGGTTACAATGCAATACGACTTTTTTTTTTTAACTCAAATTGTTCCATGTTTGGCCATTGGGAGCTCTATTAGTTGGTTCCTCGGTCCCTTTGACATACCCTCATTATTGTGTGTGTGTGTCTGTGTGTGTGTGTTTCCTTACAGACTGACACTATAATTTGTTCCAGGCTCATCTTGTGCATTTTCTGTCCTAGCCCTAGAACCAACCATTTTCTCAAGGATCCCTGATTCCTTTTATTGGAGAACAATATTAGAAATAAAAATCGGGGCATTAGGTGTGCTATTTGCTCCTGTGCTGTCGTTGCTTCCAGGCCCTCTAAGCTGTCACAGCAAGCAAGTCTATATCGTACACATCTATGTGTACTAACTGGTGTATTTGCACACACCTACAAATATTTCTATACATATCTATAGTAAGCTAAACATGAGCTCATAATGCTGTCTTGAACTTGAGTCAAGTACCACCTGGTTCCTTCTTGCTCTCCCCTCTTTCTTATCTGTAAATTCCCACCTGGTTCCCACCATTCACTCTCCATTTGTTTATTTGTATTGGTTTCTGGATTGGAATCTGTACACTTGCCTGGAAAAGCTTTATTAACTAGAGGATAGTTCTTTTCGTCTTACAGTGTCCACTTATTTCCAGTGTTCCTTAGGTCAGCACTTTTCCCCCATCCCATTAAGTGCAGTTGTTTCAGTTAGATTCTCGTGTCCCAGTCTCCCTTCCTTCCTGGGATTCTAAGTCATCCTAAATGATTTATTTTAATTTAAACACATTAAAGGTTATTCCTTATGATATATGTTTCATGGGTTTTGACAAATGTATACTGTCATATATCCACCAATATAATATCATGCAGAATCATTTTGCCACGCACCAAAATCTCCCATGCCTCACCTATTCAATTTACCTTCCCCTTGAATCCCTGGCAAACACTTACTGGTTTTCAATCCAGGGACACAAAGTACAAACAAGTTCTCCATTTATTTAGGTTTCTTTAATTTCTTGCATCAGTGTTTTATAGTTTTCCACATATAGATTCTGTCTATATTATGCTAGATTTATATCAAAGTATATCATTTTTTGCATTATTGTAAATAGCATTTAAGAATTCTCAGATTATAATCGTTCATTACCGGTATAGGAAAAAACAATTTTCTTTTTGTATATTGATCTTTTGTCCTGTGACCTTACTAAACTAGCTTATTCATTTCAAAAGTTCTTTGTAGACTCTTTGGAGACATCTCTATGAACAATTATGCCATTTGTCACTAAAGTTAGTTTTATTTCTTCCTTACCCATCTGTATACCTTTTTATTTCTTTTTCTTGTCTTAATGCATTAGCTAGGACTTCTAGTACACTGTTAAACAGGTGGAGTAAGAGAGGACATCCTTGCTTTGTTCCTAATATCAAGGGGGAAGCATCCATTCTCTCACTAGTAAGTTTGATGTGAGCTGTAGATTATTTTTGCAGATTTTATCGAGTTAAGGAAGTTCTCTATTCCTAGTTTGCTGGAAGTTTTTATCACTAATGGGTGTCGGATATTGTCAAATACTTTTTCTGCCTCCATTGATATGACCATAAGATTTTTCTTCTTGAGGCTATTGATATGGTAGATTACATTAGTTGATTGTTGAATGTTGAGCCATCCTTGGATACTTGGAGTAAATTTCACTTAATTGTGGTGTACAGTTCTTTCTATACATTGTTGCATCATACAAACATGAATAAAACCATTACCTGCCTTAAAGCATTTAATCATCAGGGGGAAATAAAGAGATAGACACACTCAACTATAATCCAAGGTGGACTATAAAGAGTGTTTTAAAAGGAGAAAATCCTAAAAGCTTTCAATGAGGGGAAAGATTCTATCTGATTTGGAGGAGTTAGGAGACACTGCTATGTAAAATATGGCTAATATGGAGTCAGAAGTTGAGGCCTGGAAGAAACCTTTGCACCACCTAATTCAAATTCTCCTCTTATTCATGAGGTAATGCACAGACTATCTCCCCTGAACTAAGGAGCTGGGATCTGAGCTCAGGCACCCCATCCCCATCTCCGTAAGCTTTCCTCTGCTTCACACAGCCACCCACTGAAAGAGATAACACAAATTTTGACCTTTAAGTAGGTTATTTAGAAAATGAGCATGGCTGTTCCTTTGAATTTCCTCATTCCTTCAATAAAAAGAACACTGGAAGCACTAGGTAGGTACGGGATTGCCTAATTCTGTAATTGAGTAACTCCATCGTGTTCTTGTGCTTCAGACCCATAGAGCCAAACAAAGAAAACATAATCCCCATCTGCTACAATCTGTAGCTACCCGGCTCCTCCCCCAGGGAGGCAGGTCCCAGCTGATGCAGCCATTACTGGATGTTCTCTGCATGAACTTCCCTGTGATACGTGAGTTAGCTTTTTTCTAGACTTGGGCCAATATTTTTTCCCCCACAGAAAATTTACAGAGAAACTTAAGTTGAAGTTCACTTGTGTTTATTTTTTGTAGTTTAAAGAGGTTAAGTTGACTTTGCCTTAAGGACATGTTAAGTAACAAATTTTAATGGCTTATTCCAAGAAAGGTATACTTTTTAAGGCTGTTCAAAATGAAAACAGTGTTATGTCCCAGTTGCTTTTGATTATTGCTGATAATTAGGTTCTATCATAGCCATGTGCAGTAGTGGGCAGGTATTTTTCTCATCTCACATAGAGAATTAATTTTCTTGAAGTAATAATTATAATAATGATGGTAACAATGAGTGTTACTATTTATACTTCAACTTACAAAGTGTCCAGTGCTGTGTATTGATGATTTTACTTAATCCTCTCAACCACACCAGGAATAAGGAATTGTTAATATTACCCCCATTTTAGAGAGGAGGTAATTTTGCCGCAGACAAGGTAAGTCACTTGCCCAAGGTGACACAGTTTGTAAGTAGCTGAGCAAGAATTTCAGTTGTGGTTGGTCAGCTTTCATTGCTGTGCTCAAAGGAATGCTCTACCACTTACTGGTAGCCTGTCATTGGTCAGCACCCAGCCCTCACACACACACACACACACACACACCACACACACACTTACACTCAACCCAGTGGTCTCTGTGGCTTCTAATGACCCTGATCTTCAAATTCCTTCACAAACTGCCTCCTCCTTGACAACCACTTCCCCACACACGCCCTTCAGGCCAGCCGAAGGCGTCACTTTCTTGTTCCCTCTGTGATGTCTCATCTCTGCTCAAGCAGCTCCCTTCAGCTGCAGGGCTCGCCGCCCCCTCCTCACTGCCGTCTACATTCTAGCTGGGTCAGCTCAAAAGAAACATTTCCAAGGATGGAGAGAAGATAGGCAGTGGGTGGCTGAGCCCAAGGTGAAATAAAATAATGTTTTCTTTTATTGATTTACCAATGTTTGTCTTTTAATTTCTGGAGAGCCTCAATTGCATTCAAAAATGTTAATAGGAGTTGAAGGTCTCTTATTCATACAGTTCCAATCTATTCTGCAAATAAAAAGCAGTGAAAATGATTCATATGTGAATTATTCCCCCAAACCTTTGCTTATTGAAATGGATCAGAGATAATTACTAGGTTGGAGAATTTGCATCCACACAATTTTCTAGTCTCACAAACATAATTTTCTGTAGAATGAATAGAAAATACTTGCTCTTTTAAAAGCTGTTGTGAGTGGTGGGACTGTATTCTTTCTGCATCTGCAGAAATGTGGCAGCACCATCCAGGCAGCTGCCCCCAGAGCGGGGACTTACCGTCCTTTCTTCTTCTCCCTGCCCCTCCAGCACTGTGGAGCTCGGCTCGTTTGTCTTAACCTCCCATCTGTATTCCTCCCACTGTGGAGATCTGTGTGTTCTGTTGGTCATTTCACCCACTAAGAAGAAGTCAATACAACCTTCACAGTTGAGATGTTGGTTATTTCTTCCTACAGGTTGACTTCACATTCACACGTAAGGTGGGAGGGTAAGGGTAACCTGTCACCTCTCAGGGCCTTATTTAACCACTTAACTTTTAGTATTTATCTGAGAATAAAAGGAAATTTTAATTAGAGTGGGTCTAAAAGGGGGTGGGGAATGGAACGCTTTTTGTCTGTAATCCTTCAGAACCATCTGGAATACACATGAGATTTGTTGGCTGCCATTGTCTCTCTAAAGCATCGGGCTGTTATTCCAGGTGTGTGAAGTGCCCGTGTGGCAGAGGTTTAATAGTTGATTTTCATTATGCCCAACAGCTTGGTCCTTTATTCTCTGAGGGATGTGTTTTCAATACCACAGGAGATTTCTTTATGCCCAACCAAATGAATCTTTACAAACAGCTCAACTGGTGTAAGGCCTCAGGTGGGCTCAAGGAACCCACATGAAAAAGGTTTATGTGGAGGCACAGGGGGTATTAAAATGTGGCATTATATTAAAGGCAATCTGAATTTCTCTGTTCTGGTTTCTAGAAAAACAAGCACCCCTTGTCCTGAGACTAAACAAGAGATTCCAGGGTTCCTTGAAACTGTTTTGGAAAAAGAAAAAGCAAGGCCTGTAAGAGACGGAGCAAAGTAAATGGGGGATATTGTGGAAGAAGACAGAAGCAATAAAGAAAAAAATTAAAAATGTTTTTTAAGGAATAGATAAGAAAAAAAGCTGATGTCGACAGATGAATTTACTGTCGACAGATGAATTCTGTTACTCAGAATTAACACATTATCTTTAAAATTGAAGGAAAAAATCAATAATCAAAATGAATGAACATATGACAATATGGGTGAATTTTAGGAATGTAATTTTAAGTGGAAATTCCCCCAAAGATTACATCCTGCATAATACCTTTAAATAATCCCTTTTTATTGTGAAATATCACACACTAAACATGGATGAAGGTACCCTTTTTTATAAATTTAAAAACAACTCAAACAAAGGTGTATGCTATTAATAAATACATATAAACGTAATGAAATTCTATCGAAAGGGAAGCAAGGCAATAAAGAACTCAAGTATCAAGGTAGGAGGCAGGGAGATAAGACAGGTGAACAGCTCATCTGGATGTAAGTTATTTTATCATTTTAGTTTTCTGTTGGGTGGTGATTTCATAGTTTATTATATTATTAAAACCAACAAACCAACAAAAAGAGTTTTTATGTAGAAAGGATGAAAGCCAGTTGTGAATATAGGATTATAGTTAATGCAGCTCTGTGCACCTGAAGTCCAATAAAACAAATGACAAAGGAAAAGGGGGAAAGAAATATTTACCCTTTGAGTAATATACTCCACGCCTGGCTGGTCCTATACGGTATGTGTCTTCCCCCTGAATATTGGATATTAATTACCCTCCTTGCTTTTAAATGCAGATATCTATAATAAGTGGTTCTCTAGAGAACTCTCAATTCCACCAGCAAGCTTTAGCCTTTTGGGAGCTACCCTCCCTTTCCTGCAGAAAAAGAGCGAGTAATTTATTGGTGCATGTTCTGGCGAAAGCGCCCTCTGCTTTCAGGTAGTGGAGTGGCAGCCCTACTCTGAATGTCCCTAGTCTATATACTAGAGCTCAAGGTCAAGTCTCCGCTGTCAGAAACAAGAGCACTGAAAACACAACTATTAATATGGATAACTTGAATTTCCAAGCAGAACTCACATTCCTCCCTGCCTCCCACAAGCTTTCTAAACTGTGGAACTTTTAATCCTTATTTATTACACTGATTCTTTTCAGTAATTGCTACAAGTTGGGTTTCCTGGGAAACAGACCAAATTAGAGATTATTGAGATGTGCTCTTGGGAATAATGTCTATAAAAAGGTGAGGGAAGCAGGATTGGGCAGAGGAAGAAGTCAAACTGTGATGCAATGATAACAGAGCCCCCTGACCCCCCAATATCCTATGGAGCTGGGCTATTAATATTTCTTCAGATATCCTGAACAGAGGTAAGGGGGCTGGGCCTTTGAACACCTCTTCCCCACAGAAGCCCATATCTAAGGCTGCCTTTGGAGAGAATTTTCCTGTCACCATTTTTCTTTCAGACACCTCCCATCCCCCCAAGTGAGAATATAGTACAATAGCAGCCAGTTTGGGGCTTGTATAGACATACTGAGCCAACCCATCTGTGAACTTAGCTTGGTCATTTTTCTCCTCTGTCATCTGGGCCTAGGGTGGCACTTACTATAGGTGTAAGCTGAAGCAGAGGCATCACTGTCACATTCCTACTCATGTGATTTACTTGTGCCCGCTGGCTTTGATCATGGCTGATCTCTGGTGTAATACTTCCATCTTACTCTAGTTCATTTTCTCCCGCTTCTGCCATGGTCTCACTCCAGAACCCAAGGCGTCCTACAAGAACGTACCATAAAACCCACACAGCATCTTTTCTCATCACAGATTCCTCTAGTGCCATAGGGTCCACTGGGTTATATGGCTCGAGTGGCAGGGGTGTTTGTACTACAGCCTAAACCTGCCACAGACAGAGCCCTTTACTTCTCTGGAAGCTGTCAACCTTCCATGTCACTCAGTTTGGGTTGGAGCAGTATTTGCAAGTGTGAAATATGCCGCCCTAGAACCTGATGTGTGATAATCCTGGCGTATCTCCCACCAATGAAATCCTAAAAAACTTGACCGATGTGGTGGACTTCTGAGTCTTCCTAAGATTTATCTCAAACCCTCTGAAACACAAGTGCTTTACTGAAGCCTCCGACATGCTAGCTACTTCTACTCAACTGGTTCGATTATCATGGTATTGGTGGCATAGTGGGCCAATGTCATGTTATACTGAATGTCCAGATGGTCTAGGCCTCTTGGGACTATATCATGACAGAGCAGGAGAGTTAATGGAGCCTTGGGAAAAAGCCATAAATGTATACCGTTGTCCATCTCCCAAGGAAGTGAATTGTTTCTGGTCCTCCTTGAGAGGGATGGAAAAGAATGCATGCGTCAGACCAATGGCTGTGTGTCATGGGCCTGAAATCATGTTCATCTGTTCTAGCAAACATTTCATATCTGGTACCGTAGCTGAGATTGGCTACTACTGGATTGAGTTTGAAGGCACCTATTGTCACCCGTCATTCAGGATTCATCAGTATTTTGGGGGCCACACAAGTGAATTCGATAGAAATGTGCTGGAGACCACCAACCCTGCAACCTCTACATTTTTAAGGGTGGTACAAATCTCTGCCATTTTCCCAAGAAAAGTGTATGTTTAATTACTTCTTTAGTTTCGTTGGTTGGTTTTAATTGAAGTACAATTCACATACAACAAGATGCACAGATCTTACATGTATAACTCAATGAGTTGTATACCTTACCATGATGAAGATAAAGTACATTTCTACACCCCCCAAGAGTTCTCGTGTGCCCCTTTCAAGTTAATTCTGGCCCCTCACCCCTGACCCCAGGCAATCATTGATCTACTTTCTGATTATATATTTGACTTTTCTAGTGTTTCATATAAATGAAATCATATAGTACACGTTTTTTGTTTGGGGCTTCTTTCTCTCACAATAATGTTTTGAGATTCACTCATATTGTTCCTAGTGTCAGTTTTTTGTTCCTTTTACTCTTGAGTAGTATTTTAATAAGTGAATTTATCATGACTCATTTATCCATTCTCTTGCTGATGGACCCTTGCTTTATCTCCAAGTTTTGCCTACTATGATTAAAGCTGCTTTTAACATCCATGTACTTGTGTGTGTGTGTGTTTTGTACTCCACTTCTGGTTCCATGGATTGTTCTTGGATCCATGGATTGATATACTTTTATCCTTTTTGGGGGAAAAATTGCCATTATCTTTTTGACTGTTTCTTCTATTTCTTCTTTACTTCTGGCATCCTACTTAATATGTGTATTAGACTCCTGGGTATTGTTCCAGAAATTCAAGATGTTCTGTTTCATTCTTCACTGTTTTTTCCTCATTGCATTTCAGTTTGAATAATTCTTGTTTACTTTTCTTCCAGTTTACTTATTTTTCTTCTGCAGTATCCAGTGTGTTGTTAAAACTATTGCTTGAATTCTTAATTCTGATACCATATTTTTCATTTCTAGCTATTTCATTTTTGTTTTTAATTTCCATCTCTCTCCTAAAATTCTCTATTTGAACATATTGTCTGTCTTTTCCACTATCTCTTTATAACATTTATTATAAATACTTTAAATTCACTAACTTATAGTGGGATATTTTACAACTGGTGATACCTCTTCATGTGCTTCTAGTCACAGTTTTCCTCTCTTGGCCACGGATCACATTTTCTTGCTTCTTACTTTGTCTTACATTTTTTGATTGTATGGCTAGACATTATGTGTAAGAGAATAGTAGAGAGTTGAAGTAAATAATATGATGATCCTTCTGACAGGCCACCAGTACAGGACACTAAGACAATTTAGTCTGTAATTGGACTGAATCTGGACTTTGTAGCCATTTTAGTTAAATTCAATTCACCTCTGGTTTAACTATTTTTGGGCAGCATCAGGACTTCCCTTTCAGCAGTGCTTGGTATCTGAGCTCTGCCCAGTTTCTTGACATCTTTGTGTTTTACAACCTAGTTGCCAGAGAACCATTCAGAGGGTGTTTATCTTGGCTCCCTTGCATTTCACCAACCTTTGATGTATCTGCCCTATGCACTCAGTGAAAACCTGTGGGAAAATATTAAATTTGAATAGGTGCAGACTCACTCTTGGCATGTGTGCTGCTGCTGGAAGCTTGTTACAGGTTTAGTCGCTTTCCCCTTATCATTGTCAGAGGTACATGCCGCCTCTTTCTACTTCTCTGCCAGGAATGGAAGTATCTCATTACTTTCTGTTTTTTTTTTTTCTTTTTTTTTAGTTTACTTTGGTTTCTTTGTGTCCTCAGCTCCCTGATTGGTTATAAAGCTATGATTCAGTATATATATATATATATATATATATATATATATATATATATATATCTTTTAAGCTTTTCCAGCTTGTTGGCAACAGGGTTGGAGCATAGGCTCTTGTTACTTTCTGTATCTTAATTGGGAGTGGAAGTCTCTTGCTTTTTATTGACTATCTCAGCTAGAGTAAAGGGAGATTCGAAAGCTTTCACTGCAACTGCTTTTATTTCACATGTCAAGGAATTAATGTCTTAATCTGCCATGTTCTAAGTATGTACATTCAGAGACCAGATAAATGACCACAGGGGAGTCCATGAACCAATAAAGCCAGTGAACCTACCATAAGTCAAATCTAGGCTGAAACACCATTTATGACTTGGTTCCCATATGCTTCTACCCTAACAATTGGTCTCTAACTGCATTTCAAATCCCTAGGTATCAATTTCAACTCAGACCATTTGCCCAAGAATCCTAAAACAAGACAAAACAAAACAAAAGGGAAGGACTGGAAGAATAATTATCATATAGACTTGCCAGAGTTTGTAAGGCTTTTTCTCATAGCACTTCTCTCTCTAGACTACATTATTCTCTAACTCTTTAAAATGACAATAAAATGGAAAATTATGGGACACCAAGAGATAGAACATGCTAAAGAGATTTTCAATCCATTTATTCCCTGTCAAATAGAATACTAACCAGTACTGAGATATTTTATTGCTGCTTCCCATCTTTTGCCTGAAGGTGAGATTCTTCAATTATTGAAAGATTTTGGAGTGTGAGATGATTTTATGCTCTCAGGATTGAGGATGGATTACAAGTAGAGGTTCCTGAACATTCCAACTGAGTCTCTGATGTATTGAAGTGCTATTTCCCAAAGGAGAGATTATAACCTCATTTCGTTAACTTTCTCTGGGCTGCAAAATTCTGGCAAATGCTTTATGCAGCCTAGAATCTAGTCATCACTCCTTTTCTCTTAATAATTTCTATTAAACAGGAAACTAGAGGGAAACTTTCTCCCTATTCTCCAGAAGAAACACAAAGGCTAGGTTTGCATAATTTCTAAGCAAAGAGGGATTTATAATAGGAAACTTGCAGTCTTATATGTTCTCTTCCTTATTTACAATATGTAGCCCATCTCCTGGGAAAGGAGCCCACAAATCTTAGCATAATGGATGCTCATCCAGTCCTGATCTATTAATTCCATTTTCTCCTCATGGGTACAATGGTAGTTATATATTACACATTAATAAATATTCATTGAGCACCTAAAATTGCCCATGCATTGTTCCAAGTGTTGAAGATACTTCTGTTAAGAGAGAGAAAGTGCCTGTCTCATGAAGATTACATTCTAGCAAGGGGAAGCAGTCAATAAATAAGTTAATGTCTGAGATGGTGTTAAGTGCTATGAAGAAAAATAAAGCAAGGTTGCGGGAGGGCCTTCTGGGTTGGAGTTGATAGTAGTTGTGTTTTAACTAAGATAGTTAGGAAAGAGCTCACTAAAAGGTGACATTAACCTGTTCTACTCAAACTCTTCCAAAAAATCGAAGAAGAGATAATACTCCCTGATTTTATGAGGTCAACATTACCCTGATATCAAAACCTGATAAGGATAACACAAAAAAAGAAAACTACAGACCAATATCTCTGATGAATACAGATGCAAAAATCCTAAACAAAATTCGAACAAATCGAATACAACAATGCATTAAAAAGATTATTCATCACGACCAAGTGGGGTTCATCCCAGGGGCACAAGGATGGTTCAACATCAGCAAATCCATCAATGTGATACATCACATAAACAAAATAAAGGACAAAAATCATATGATTATATCAATTGATGCAGAAAAAGCATTTGACAAGGTACAACATCCATTTATGATTAAAACACTTAATAAAATAGATATAGAAGGAAAATACCTTAATATAATACAGGCCATATGTGACAAGCCCTCAGCTAATATCATAATAAATGGTGGAAAACAGAAGCCTTTGCTCTACGTTCAGGAACATGACAGGGCTGTCCCCTATCACCTCTGCTTTTCAACACAGTATTGGAAGTCCTCGCCAGAGCAATCAGGCAAGAGAAAGAAATAAAAGGCATCCAAATTGGGAATGAAGAAGTTAAATTGTCACTCTTTGCAGATGACATGATGCTATATATAGAAAACTCTAAAGACTCCAGTAAAAAGCTATCAGAAACAATCAACGAATACAGTAAAGTTGCCGGCTACAAAATCAATGTACAAAAGTCTGTTGTATTCCTATATACTAACAATGAAATCTCAGAAAAAGAAACGTAAAACAAATTCCTTTTGCAGTTGCAACAAAAAGAATAAAATACCTAGGAATAAACTTAACCAAGGATGTGAAAGACCTATATGCTGAAAACTATAAGATATTTTTAAAAGAAACTGAAGATACAAAGAAATGGAAAGACATTCCATGCTCATGGATTAGAAGAATCAACATAGTTAAAATGGCCATATTACCCAAAGAAATATACAGGTTTAATGCAATCCCCATCAAAATCCCAATGGCATTTTTTAAAGAAATAGAACAAAAAATCATCAGATTTGTTTGGAACCACAAAATCTGTAGCCAAAGCAATCCTAAGGAAAAGAACAATGCTGGAGGTATCACACTTCCTGACTTTAGCTTGTACTACAGGGCAACAATAATCAAAACAGCATGGTATTGGCAGAAAAACAGACACATAGACCAATGGAATAGAATTGAGAATGCAGAAATAAAACCACATAAATATCGATAATTTTTGACAAAGAAGCAAAAAACATACAATGGAGGAAAGACAGCCTCTTCAATAAATGGTGCTGGCAGAATTGGATAGCCACATGCAAAAGAATGAAACTGGACTGCTATCTGTCACCATGTACCAAAATTAATTCAAAATGGATCAAAGACTTAAGCATAAGACCTGACACAATATACTGCATAGAAGAAAACATAGGTACTAACCTTATAGACCTTGGGTTCAAAGAGCATTTTATGAATTTGACTCCAAAGGTAATGGAAGTAAAAGCTAACAAATGAATGGGACTGTATCAAACTTAAAAGCTTCTGCACAGCAAAAGAAACCATCGGCAAAATAAAGAGGCAACCAACTGAATGGGAGAAGATTTTTGCAAACAGTGCCTCCAATAAGGGGCTAATATCCAAAATATACAAGGAACTCATAAAACTCAACAACAAAAAAACAAACAACCCAATTGAAAAATGGACAGAGGACCTGAAGAGACATTTCTCCAAAAAGGACATACAAATGGCAAATAGACATATGAAAAAATGCTCAACATCACTAATCATCAGAGAAATGCAAATAAAAACCACGAGATATCACCTCACCCCAGTCAGAATGGCTATCATCAACAAGACCAATAGTAACAGGTGTTGGAGAGGCTGTGGAGAAAAAGGAACCCTCATACACTGTTGGTGGGAATGCAGACTGGTGCAGCCGCTATGGAAGGCAATGTGGAGGTTCCTCAAAGAATTACTAATAGAATTACCATATGACCCAGCAATCCCTCTCCTGGGTATCTACCCAAAAAATCTGAAAACATGTATCCATAAAGACAAGCATGCTCCAACATTCATTGCAGTTTTATTTATGGTGGCCAAGATATGGAAACAACCAAAATGTCCTTCAATAGATGAATAGATAAAAAAGTTGTGGTATATATACACAATGGAATACTATTCGGCAGTAAAAGATGAAATAGTACCTTTTGTGACAACATGGATGGAACTTGAGATTATAATGCTAAGCGAAGTAAGTCAGACAGAAAAAGTCGAGAGCCATATGATTTCACTGATATGTGCTATATAAACTGAAAACAACAAAAGAACAAGACGAACAAATGAGAAACAAAAACTCATAGACACAAACAATAGTTGAGTGGTTACCAGAGGGTAAGTGGGGAGGAGGGTGGTAGATGAGGGTAAAGGGGATCAAATATATGGTGATGGAAGGAGAACTGACTCCGGGTGGTGAACACACAATGGGATTTGTAGATGACGTATTACAGAATGGTACACCTGAAATCTATGTAACTTTACTAACAATTGCTACTCCAATAAACTTTAATTAAAAAAAAAAGGTGACAATAAAGATTCTCCGTGGGATGGTGTCCAGGAGTCGGAAGGCCCAATAACACCTAAGTTAACAGCAAACTGGGACCACAGTCCAGGTCTTAGCATCCCCTGTTCCTTCCTTTTTTTCATTGTGTGACACTCATAAGGACTCACAAGGGACTCACTGAAGCACACTATCGAGCAATGTGGTGTCGCTGAGAACTGTTGGCAAACAGGAACAGCAAACAAATGAGCCTAAGGAGCCCTTATTGATTACCTGCAGTTTAGAGAAGATCTCTGGTTCCCTAGGGATCTCACAGGAACACACAATGGATTTCCTGCCTCCCAGAAGCTGACAACATGGGCTGGGGGTGGGGTCCAGCACAAACCAATCAAGATGTTCTGAGGACACAACCTGTGCAGTGCAAATACAGAAGTAGAATCGAGGATGCTCTCTGGGTGGTGTCTTCTGCCAGAACCCAAAAGGTGTTCTTCACAGGCTTGCTGCGATCAAGGAGGATTCTGCTCTCTCACCTTCTTGTCAGCCTTGCTCACACATGGGTTATCATATTGTCAACAGCATAATCTAATAAGAAGGATGGCAATGCATTGTCTTTTGTTAGCTGGCTGAAGCCCAATGACTGGGGTTGTTGAATACAGAAGGGCAGACAGATAAAGTTTCATGGTGTCCTGTAATTGCAAAGTCACTTTACCTTTGAGAGTCCTTTGCAGAACAGCTTTATTACCTGTGGTTAAGTTGGGATGATACATTTTAAAACAATATGGAATAGACCTACGGGTGAAATTTAATTGTTACGAATTAGAGCTAGCAGAGGGAGAATTTCTATCAGGCGCCATGACTTACATAATTGGACAGCAGACAGAGAACTATCTTTATGTTCAGGAGAGCAAGAACTTATTTTAGATTCCAGTTTTCACACTGCATGAAAAATGCCAGGATCCAGGCATTATATCACCTCCCTGCGCTGTGTACCATGGTGCCGGAAGTAACAAATAGTCAATTCAAAAGGTGTTAAAAAGTAGTTCCAGTAAAAAGTGGAAAAATTCAGAAAGTTTAAGCTATATCTACTTTGCACATTGTTTATTTGATCAGACATGTCCAGTAACAAGCTTGTACTTGTCCTTCTATTGTTGTAAAAGACTTATAATTAAGATATTCTAGTAGTATTTGTCTTTGATGGCTTGAAATTGTCTCAAGTTTTTAAAAATTTGTTTGACTTTACCTTTCCCATCAGTTTTAAAGAAAAAATACATATAAAACAATTCCAGTTTTATTGCATATTTAAACATTTTCCCTTCCATCCTGTTTCCTGTGTAATGGGAATTATCAAAAGGACAAGAATGACAGCTGCGTTTTAGGCTACATAAAGCATTTGCTGGAAAGTAATAAGAACTTCTTATTTTGTTTTTTAAGCTTAATTCCGTCCCTGATTCTGTGTTTGTTTTTTTTTCAATTAACATAAAATGGACTTCATGGTCCTTTCTATGGAACACACACACACACACACACACACACACACACACACACACACAATGCTAAGCAAAGTAAATCAGACAGAAAAAGTAGAGAACCATATGATTTTCCCCCCCCATATCACACATTTCTCAATTGTGAGACATTTATGGTCTACTAGGTTTTCCTATTATTGAAATGTTACGAAGGGACTGCTTTTTGGAGTTTGAATTAACTAATTATTTAATTTTTAAAAGCTTTGAATACTTAGAACTGTCCATTAAAATTAGATACAGTATTGTTGGATTTTTGTTGGAAACTTCATTTAAATTGTTTCAAGAGAATCTACAACAGGCTGCATAAAATGTAGCTTCTAACTGAGTTTAGAGCCAAATCCCTGTGGAAAAGACTTGTTGTGGTTTCACGGAATTGGGCACAAGCCAAAGATTTGGTTTACTCTAACTCTGTGTGGACTTAGAATTTGCAGGTAATCAGAGAGGTCAATGCCATCACTCCTGAGGTTGTCTCAATGAACTGTGGTGAAGACTCTTTTGCCCTCTACCTTGGAGTCACTGTCTTGAGAAGGTAGAGAGAGAGGCCCTGGTCACCAAGCCGTGGGGGACGTAGAATTAGGCCATGTCATAATTAATAAGTTGTAATCTACAAGTTCGGCTGTGGCGTGTCACCAGTAGAGAATGTGGTATGAGTTGGAAAAAAAAGTGTTGAGTAGGGTGGTGATGGTGTGGCATCTGTTAGGGTCCTGAGTGGGTATATTGTTGGGGAGAAGAAAGGCGTTTAAAAGCATGTAGAAGTTATCAAGAAGGTTAGAGACCTAGGCTAGAGAAGAAAGAATGTGTATAAGGTAATAATTTACTGAGCACTTATCTGCCCGGTGCTGATCTAAGTGTTTCACATATAGTAACACATTTAATTTCTATAAGAGCACTGTAATATAGATATATTACAATGTCTGTTCTCCCTATGACAAAACAGAGAGGTTATTCAACCTGCTCAGTCACACAGCTAATAAGTGACAGAGGCAGGATGAGATGCCAGGAAGTCAGGTTCCAAAGCCCAAACTTAGTTTTAAGTTTATTAGCAGCCATTACACTATGCTGCTACAAAGCAGCAAAGCTCAGCTGTGAGGTGAGAGGCTGAGGCCATGGGTATATCCTAGGAGGAGGACCAAGGGAGGGGGCTGTCAGAGAGGAGCCCAGCAAGGACGCGATGCAGGCCTGTCTCTCAGGCTGGCATAAACAGGATTTCTGTCAGCGTGACAAATTGCAACAGAGGGCCTCTTCGGTCCCTTCTGTGACCTGGTTGTTGGTATGGAATACAGAAGAATGAAATATTAAGTGAAAGGGGGCTGATGACATGTGGGAAGTATGCACTGTGGTGTGAGGCAGAGATTTCGGTCAGGAATGGGTGATGCACAGAAGACGTATGCTCTGCCTGGTGCCCACATCTGTCTTCTAGCACGCCTGGCAAGGGGGTGAGGGGCTGCTGAAACTGACAGCTTCAGAGACAGCTCGTTGCTCTCTGTTCCCGTTTCTCCTCACAGCTCCCACGGCTCCTCTTTGATTTTTAAGTTGCTTAGTAATTCTGAAACCTCCACCCACTGGTTTTGGCTCTCCTTCTCAAGACCACTCAAAACATGTCTGATCCCTTTTCTACAGTGGGCTTTCAGTCTTTCTTTTCTATTTCTTCTGGTGACTTCTTCCTAGTTTCTTCAGGTTTCTTCTTCAGGTGCAATGATGTCAGGTCACTCATCATCCTGGTAATTGTCTTCTGAGAAGTTTCCAGTTTGGCAGGAGCCCTGGAGAATGTGGTTGGTATCTGAACTGAATTGAACGCCCTAGGCATGGTTTGAGCAGTCTGAGTACAGGGGGATGATGGTCACTGCCGCCCATTTGGACCTCATTGCTGAGGCCTGCTGCCTCATTCCCTTTTGGACAGTCTCTTTACAGGTGACTCATAGAGACAGTATGGTCAGGGAAAACCCAGGAGCCGTTTTTAATCATGTATTTCTCATCTAAACTTACTTTTAACAAGCTTAATGGTATTACACTTGTGTTTGATATATTTCGTCATTTAGGTTTATCCCAGTGTTTAGTCTGTTGGAGTATGGGTTCTGTCACAAACAAATAATCAGCACTCTGAAGGCTGTTTCATTCAAGGCTTGGCTAACATGACATTGGGTCCTCATCTAAATTCTTCAAACAAATGATGAAAAGGCAGGTCAGACCTTTATGACACGACCCTAAGACACTATGTGGACAGAGTCCCAGAAAGAAGTTTCTAGGTTCTCGATCTCACATGGAAAGGTGCTGGCTGGGTTATTAGGTAGCCATCAGCTATTACTGGTTAGCCATTAGCCACTAATGTAACTGCCGGGGCTACGCTAGGGTGTTGATTGGTTGGTTGGTTGTTTGGTCGGCAGAAAAGTGGTTGGCAGATTGCAGATCATGTGGCTCCTGCTTCCTGTGTCTCCAACTCAGCCACCAGTGAGAAATAGTGGTATGACTCCCCTATCCATGGTTCTGTTGGTGTTCCTTTTTGGCCTCACCATATCCTGCATTCTTGTACGGGGAGTGGGAGCTGAGACCCTGCATGACAGACACTTTAATAAGCAGCAATTTTCCTTCTCTAAATGATAAAGCACCCTACAAGCCAGGACACGCACCTGTCCTGAATTTTAGCTGAAAAGATCCTGGAAGGTGTGTGGAAAAGCCCCCTGTGACTTCTCCATCTTACCTGTGCCCCTGTGGGTGGGTCTGAGTCCGGGATGACTCGTGGAGCTGTGTGTGTGTGTGGTGTTCAGTGAGATCCCGTTCTTTCTGTGTGTACCTGTGTCCTAATTGGCCCCTGATGGAAGGACCCGGGGCCCCTCTGCTCCAGCACACCCTCAGCTTGTCTCGTTACATCTGCAATGACCCTATTCTCAAGTAAGGTCACATTCTGAGGTGCCAAGGGTGAGGGTTTCAACATATACATTTGGAGGAGACACATTCAACCCCTAACATGGGATGAACATAGGATGTTCTGTCCAGACCCATTTCAGCTGCTGGGAATACTGCTGGAAGAGGGTCCACATCTGTCAAACCTCCTTGGGTTTGCCTTCAGATGCGGAAAACTGCCTCTGCCAAGATCTGGCCTCCTTCCAGGGCAGCCTGCCCCAAATGGCTGACCAACCTGGGCATATAATTTCCCAGCCTCTTTGTCCGAACTTGGACAGCTCTGAGGGCCATCCCAGGTCCAGAGTTCCCTGGGGGGTCAGACGAGGCCCTTCACTGGGCCCACATCCTGGCCCCACTTCTCCTTTCCACAGGTGGAGATCCTAAGGGCACTTCCTTGTGAAACCTCCCCTGGACTCATTGCCGTCTTGGAGTTGGCTTCCAATTTGTGACACAAGGTAGCATTTATTAAAACTAAAATTTCAAGGAATTTTATTCATGAGCCGTTATCTGAGCATAGGTATAAAGCTGGTCTAGGCCCCAGATAATTTTTTCTACCCCCTTTCAAATTGCTGAATGTATGCGTTTCTTACCCTGCTTTCTGGGTCATCCCTGATGTACTTGATAGCATTTGGTTTTATCATAAATGTGTGTGGATTGTGGATTGAAAATATTGCCTGAGGAGAGGGAAGGAAGACTGCTAGAGGGAATGATAGTAAAAAAATAATAATAAAATGCCAGTTTGTTACAAATATATAAGCTGCCCTGTTTTTTAAAAATACCAACTGGTGATATGGAACCATCATTTTCTCTGAAAATTGTTATACAAATTACAGTTTAGCCTGATTTCCAACCCAGCTGAAACACTGAGGTTTACACATCCGAAACATGGAAAGTTGTGTAGGCCGTTAAGGAGACTTCTGAGGTGGTCAGACTCAGGTTGAGAGGCCGGTGATGCCCTCCCCAGTAGTACAACCTTGAACAGGTTACTTAATTTCTCTGACCTATGATTTCCTCATCAGAGGATTGCAGGACTACTGTGTGGATTAAAGAAAGTGTCTATAAGGCACCTAGTGGATTCTTAGCACATACTAGACCCTCAGTAAATTCTATTCTAATAACAATAGCTACTTTATTTGGAAACAGGATGATACATCATTTCTACTGTCTCCTATATGGATTTAAAATGAATTCTAAAGTATGAATGTAACAGTGTATAGATTATTCTAGAAACTGTAGCATGTATTGGCTCATGCTTTTAAGATCCTTCTGCTGAAGTTACAGCTGTGCTAGCAGTGCCAAGATGATGCTGAAGGACAGAATTTTTGTGTGTGTAGTGTTTCAAATAGCATCTTCATATCCAATTTCCTGAACTGTCATTTCAACAGTTCTCAGTGAAAGAAATAAACCATCACTTGGAAAGAATGTATTGTATAAAAGGTAGTTCTAAGAAACTTAAATTTATTTTAAAAAAATTTTGTTTGGTGCTCAATTTTCTAACAAAACCCGTTATTTCATGTAAGTAGCTTTCTCAGGAAATGAAACTTCTCCATTTATAGGTAATGATTTTACATGGTATCATGTTTTTAAAGGATTTTCAAAGAACCCCTAATGGCACCAATGATACAGCTTATTCTGCCTGTGTGTTCAGAAGTGGAATAAACCTTCTGACAACATCGTCAATACACTAACAGTATTATTAAGGATCTTCAACATTATTATGGAATACCTGTTTGTTTGTCCCAGACTTGTGTAGGAAAGACCATTGAGTTTCAAGATTTCCAGATACTTTTTCATCCCCTCCCCCCGCCCATTTTTTTTTAAACCAAAAGTGATGTTGGCAAAGGCAGAGTAGAGTAACAAAAGCTGATGGTACCTGTGAGCTCAGTTGGCTAAGTTCTCATGTTATTTGTAGTGATAAGAGTCTCTAGTCATAGGTCAGTTTTTTT